>NW_028322671.1:2500-50000 GCF_047325235.1 Durio zibethinus
GATAAAAGGGATAAATAAGAACACAAATATGACATATCCTAATACATATAGTACATATAGCAGTGGAGGATTATGGGACAAAAAATAAATCCACTTGGTTTCAGACTTGGTACAACCCAAAGTCATCATTCTCTTTGGTTTGCACAACCTAAAAATTATTCCGAGGGTCTACAAGAAGATAAAAAAATAAGAGACTATATCAAGAATTATGTACAAAAAAATATGAGAATATCTTCCGGTGTCGAGGGAATTGCACGTATAGAGATTCAAAAAGGAATTGATCTAATTCGGGTCATAATCTATATGGGATTTCCTAAATTATTAATTGAAGATAGGCCGCGAAAACTCAAAGAACTACAGATGAATGTGCAAAAAGAACTTAATTGTATGAACCGAAAACTCAAGATTGCTATTACAAGAATTGCAAATCCTTACGGGCACCCTAATATTCTTGCCGAATTTATAGCCGGACAATTAAAGAATCGAGTTTCATTTCGAAAAGCAATGAAAAAGGCTATTGAATTAACTGAGCAAGCAGATACAAAAGGAATTCAAATACAAATTGCAGGGCGTATCGACGGAAAAGAAATTGCGCGTGTCGAATGGATCCGGGAAGGTAGGGTTCCTCTACAAACGATTGGAGCGAAAATTGAGTATTGCTCCTATAGAGTTCGAACTATCTATGGGGTATTAGGAATCAAAATTTGGATATTTATAGATATTTATAGATGAAGAATAATAAGAATAAGACTCTACTTGTCTTTACGTTCTATTCTGCGATAGAACAAAAAATGACAAATTCTTTCATTTTTTTATGTTCAATAAAAAAATGAGCAGTTCTAAATTCTATATTCTATAAGGTTAAATAAAAATTTGATTGATCATTTGATATAATTGCTATGCTTAGTGTGCGACTCGTTGGGTTTTTAGGCTTAGGATTCAAAAAAAAAAATGGGCGAACCACAGTATAAGTTAATAACTATAGCACTAATAACCAACTCATCGCTTCGGATTATCTGGATCCAAAGAATCAGTCAAGATATGATATATTGGTCATATCATTATAGCAACTGAAATCTTTTTTTTTGCATTAAGTTAAGTAAAAAAAAACCAATCTGATTATGAATATATCTAAATTGTGAAGCAAAATAAAAAAGTATGTGGATAAATAGAAGGATGAGAGAAAGAGAGAAAAAGAAATAGAAATGAAATGATATATGATTCCAATATGTAAGGTCTACGAAGCATCTCATAAAGAGCAATGTAATAGAGCATCAATAGAGATTCATCAATAATTAGATGAATATCTGTTCATCGAAGAAAAAATCAAGAGCCTTAAGTCAATAAAGACTGAGAAGGTTGACTAAAGAACAAATTAACAAATTTTTTTATTAAATATTATTTATTAAATATTAAATTTTTATTTTTATTAAATATTAAATTTTTATTAAATATTAAATTAAGGCTCCATTGGAGAATTCAGACCTAAGCATTAATCGAGAAGCGATGGGGACGACGGAACCCGTGAATGCAGAGGATTCTATTGAAAACGAATCCTAATGATTTATCGGGTAGGATGGCGGAACAAACCAGAGACCACTTCATTTCTTTTTATTCTGTTCTGATTCTGAGAGGTCATGAGTTAACCCGACAACTGAAATAGATATTGAAAGAGTAAATATTCGCCCGCGAAAATTTTATTTTCATTTTAAAAATTTTATTTTCATTTTTTTTTTTTATTTTCATTTTAAAAATTTTATTTTCATTTTATTTGATTGTTAAATTTTTGTCGATCCGAGATGAATATGATAAAAAAAGACAAAACAAAATAAAGATTCGTTATAACATTATAACAAAAACAAGATAAGACATTATCTATAAATAGAATCCATGTTTAATTACTTATATATATATCCAATATATATCCAAACAAGATATACAAATTTATAATAGATCAGATAAAATCTCAAATAGATCAGATAAAATCTCAAAGCAAAGAATCCCAGGATTCAATCTATTATTCAGTAACTACCTATATATCTTAAGAATAAAATAAAATATTTTTTAGTCATTTTTTTCGCGAGGAGCTGGATGAGAAGAAACTCTCATGTCCAGTTCTGTAGTAGAGATGGAATTAATAAACAACCATCAACTATAACCCAAAAAGAACCAGATTTCGTAACCAACATAGAGGAAGAATGAAAGGAATATCTTATCGAGGTAATCGCATTTGTTTCGGTAGATATGCTCTTCAAGCACTTGAACCCGCTTGGATTACATCTAGACAAATAGAAGCGGGGCGCCGCGCAATGACACGAAATGTACGCCGTGGTGGAAAAATATGGGTACGTATATTTCCAGACAAACCAGTTACGGTAAGATCTACAGAAACACGTATGGGTTCGGGGAAAGGATCTCCCGAGTATTGGGTAGCTGTCGTTAAACCGGGCAGAATACTTTATGAAATGAGCGGAGTAGCCGAAAATATAGCAAGAAAGGCTATTTCAATAGCGGCGTCCAAAATGCCTATAAAAACTCAATTCATTATTTCAGGATAGGAATATAGAACCAAAGGAAAGAAGTCTTGGGAATAAAAAAAACAATTGCGGGTTTCCTTTTTTTTTTTTTTTTGACAAACAATATTTCTTTTTTTCTTCGTCCTTTGTTCCATTGAAAGAAGAGATTAAAAAAAATGATTCAACCTCAGACCCATTTGAATGTAGCAGATAACAGCGGGGCCCGAGAATTAATGTGTATTCGAGTCATAGGAGCTAGTAATCGCCGATATGCTCATATTGGTGACGTTATTGTTGCTGTGATCAAGAAAGCAGTACCAAAGGCACCTCTAGAAAGATCAGAAGTGATCAGAGCTGTAATTGTACGTACTTGTAAAGAACTCAAACGCGACAACGGTATGATAATACGATATGATGACAATGCTGCAGTTGTCATTGATCAAAAAGGAAATCCAAAAGGAACTCGAATTTTTGGTGCGATCGCCGGGGAATTGAGACAGTTAAATTTCACTAAAATAGTTTCATTAGCTCCTGAGGTATTATAAGACGAGACCTCAATTCAATATAGTTATAGTATTTAAATTAGAGTATTTAAATGACATAGATTAATTAGTAGATTGTGTCTCACGTATATACCTTTACTAAGTAAAAAAAAAAAAAGAACATGTTGGTTATATCAAAATTCGGGAGCAACAATAATTTTAGTTTACCATGGGTAAGGACACTATTGCTGACATAATAACTTCTATACGAAATGCTGACATGAATAGAAAAGGAACGATTCGAATAGGATCTACTAACATCACTGAAAACATTGTTAAAATACTTTTACGAGAAGGTTTTATCGATAACATAAGGAAACATCGGGAAAGAAACAAATATTTTTTGGTTTTAACCCTACGGCATAGAAGGAATAGGAAAGGACCATATAGAACTATTTTAAATTTACGACGGATCAGTCGACCCGGTCTACGAATCTATTCTAACTATCAACAAATTCCTAGAATTTTAGGCGGGATGGGGATTGTAATTCTTTCTACTTCTCGGGGTATAATGACAGACCGGGAGGCTCGACTAGAAGGAATCGGCGGAGAAATTTTGTGTTATATATGGTAATCTGTCTAACATCCGAATTGTATCCGAATCCGAAACTTTCCATTTGTGAAAAAAAAAAGCACGGGTTGTCTAATAGAACTCCTCCTGCCCTACAGTAGTTGATACGTCAAGGAAGTTTTACCTGGAATAAAAGAACAAAAATGGATTCATGGAGGTTTAATTAGTGAATCACGTCCACTCCAGATTCCTTTAGATAATGAAGATCTGATTCTAGGTTATGTTTCAGGAAGGGTCCGATCGAGTTTTATACGTATACCACCGTGGGATAGAGTCAACAAAAGTGAAGTAAGTGCTTATGATTCAACCAGGGGGCGTATAATTTATAGACTCCGCAACAAGGATTCGAACGATTAGGTAGTTTTTTCAACTTCAAGATTCCTTTCAGGGGGATCCAATTCAAGGTTCAAAAATTTCAAGAAACTTATTTTCTTCCAATAAGTAGATTCGGAAAAATTTAAGGAATAACAACTATGAAAATAAGGGCTTCCGTTCGTAAAATTTGTGAAAAATGTCGACTAATCCGTAGGAGGGGACGAATTGTCGTAATTTGTTCCAACCCGAGACATAAACAGAGACAAGGATAATCTTTCTATTCTAAAAAGAACTCCTTAAAGTTAAAGAAAAGAAACTAATCTTAAAGAAAGCGATGAACAAATAAAAATAGAAGATCTGTTTTGACATGAAATGGATATATCCATATATCTCTGACTTATCCTTATGAAATGATAAAATATGGCAAAACCTATACCAAAAGTTGGTTCACGTAGGAATGGGCGCAGTAGTGCACGGAAAAGTGCACGTAGAATACCAAAAGGAGTTATTCATGTTCAAGCAAGTTTCAACAATACCATTGTTACTATTACAGATGTACGGGGTCAGGTAATTTCTTCTTCCTCCGCCGGTACTTGTGGATTCAAGGGTCCAAGAAGAGGGACTCCTTTTGCTGCTCAAACCGCAGCGAGAAATGCTATTCGAGCAGTAGTAGACCAAGGTATGCGACGAGTGGAAGTTCTGATAAAAGGTCCTGGTCTCGGAAGAGATGGAGCATTACGAGCTATTCGTAGAAGTGGTATACTATTAAGTTTCGTACGGGATGTAACCCCTATGCCACATAATGGCTGTAGACCTCCTAAAAAAAAACGTGTGTAGAAATAAACACTAAAGAGATTTCAAGAGAAATAAATGATTCAATGATCTGATCAAATAAAATAATATTACTATGGTTCGAGAGAAAGTAAAAGTCTCTACTCGGACACTGCAGTGGAAGTGTGTTGAATCAAGAACAGATAGTAAGCGTCTTTATTATGGACGCTTTATTCTGTCTCCACTTATGAAAGGCCAAGCCGACACAATAGGCATTGCGATGCGAAGAGCTTTGCTTGGAGAAATAGAAGGAACATGTATTACACGTGCAAAATCTGAGAAAATACCACACGAATATTCTACCATAGTAGGTATTCAAGAATCAGTACATGAAATTTTAATGAATTTAAAAGCAATTGTATTGAGAAGTAATTTGTATGGAACTCGTAACGCCTTTATTTGTGCCAAGGGTCCCGGATATGTAACTGCTCAAGACATCATCTTACCGCCTTCTGTGGAAATCGTTGATAATACACAGCATATAGCTAGCCTAACCGAACCAATTGATTTGTGTATTGGATTACAAATCGAGAGAAATAGAGGATACGGTATAAAAACGCCAAAGAACTTTCACGACGGAAGTTATCCTATAGATGCTGTATTCATGCCTGTTCGAAATGCGAATCATAGTATTCATTGTTATGGGAATGATAATGAAAAACAGGAGATACTTTTTCTAGAAATATGGACAAATGGAAGTTTAACTCCTAAAGAAGCACTTCATGAAGCCTCTCGGAATTTGATTGATTTATTTATTCCCTTTCTAGATGCGGAAGAAGAAAACTTACATTTAGAAAACAATCAACACAACGTTACTTTACCTTTTTTTCCTTTTCATGATAGATTAGCTAAACTAAGAAAAAAGAAAAAAGAAATAGCATTGAAATATATTTTTATTGACCAATCAGAATTGCCTCCCAGGATCTATAATTGTCTCAAAAAGTCCAATATACATACATTATTGGACCTTTTGAATAACAGTCAAGAAGACCTTATGAAAATTGAACACTTTCGCATAGAAGATGTAAAACAAATATTGGGCATTCTAGAAAAGAAGTAGAAAAGCATTGCGAAATTGATTTACCAAAATTTTAAATCCATTGGATTTAGGATTTATTTCATTTTTTTTTTTTTTACTTTAGAAAATTAGAAAAAAAAAAAAAAAACGAAAATGGATTTTGAACCTTCAGCACAATCCATATATTGGGACCAGAATTGAATAAATGTATCTAGGGAGAATTCACTTTGACTTTGAAGTGACTACTCCCTAGATACGCACATCATGATATTTTATTTTAAAATTGATTCAATTTAAAAAAGACCTAAAGTTAGGGATTTATCAATCGGTAATGTTGCTCCAATACCCAACCAAAGGGCCACCGCAGTACCAATCAAAAAAACGGTTGTCGCTACTGGACGACGAAATGGATTTTGGAATTTATTAACATTTTCCAAAAAAGGTACTGTTAATAATCCCGCAGGTACTGAAACCATTAAAAGAACACCCAATAACTTGTTAGGTACTGTACGAAGTATTTGAAATACAGGAAAGAAATACCATTCAGGTAATATTTCCAAAGGAGTTGCAAATGGATCCGCGGGTTCACCAATCATTGAAGGTTCTAGAACCGCTAAGCCTACGTTACAAGCAATAGTACCGAGAATTACTACTGGAAAAATATATAAAAGATCATTGGGCCATGCGGGTTCCCCATAATAATTATGACCCATACCTTTAGCTAATTTAGCTCTTAATACAGGATCGTTCAAGTCAGGTTTTTTTGTTATTAGGATAGGTGAATTTTTCTAGATCCATCCCCCGAAGGAACCGGACATGATAATTTTTCATCATCCGGCTCAAGCAAAAATCAATCGAATCAAATGGATACAAACGGATACATATAAAATGAATCTATATGTTATCCACACATATATGAATGATTTCATATGTAAGAAAAAAGTTACCTGATTCCATTTTACGAAGTTGCAACTATACATTCCAAGGAATGCCATTTTTACAGGTAAATGCTCAATACCCAAGTAGGCGTACAAAGTTGATCGTGATCAAGTGCTTTCTGGGTCGTCTTAGGCCTTGCGATTCACCTTTATCCCAAAAATATATCGAGATTTTTTACATACAAAGGATTTACTTGTTACTAATATAGTCTAGCCTTTGCTCTTCTTTAGATCCCTTGTTTCACTCCGATAGTATAATAATAATAAATCGGGTCGATGCAGAAGAAATGAATGTATTTTCATACTATTAAGATAAGAAAGTAAAAAAAAAATAAAAATAAATAAATAAAATCTAATTTGCATTATGCCAAATCACTTATTCTACTGGATCTTACGGAGCCCTGTTCATACACGACATCGTCAGGTCTGATCATAGAAAAGATTCTCTTCAAGCGAACCAGCCTATCCTTTGTATGGGGCTTACACGGTGGTTGGAACAAAGACACATTTGGTTGTGAATTCCAATGTAGCAGATAAAGGCATATTTCTGCATGGCCCAATCAATAGTTCAAGTCACACACTCCCATAATCCATTTTCTCTTCGGGGAATTCCCTTCAACTATTCATGTCATATCAAATAAATAATAGAATATTGTGGAGTTGAAAGGAAATATCCAAATACATGTCTTATTTTTTTTTTTTTTTCAACAATCCATATTTGTAGCAATGAAATACTATTGTTCCTCCCCCAAGTAATAAGATAAATGATTGGCAAGTAATAAGATAAATGATTGGTTACAATATAGCTATGGTCTATATTCTCTATAAAGGACCAGAAATGCCTTGCTTACGTATCATTAGGAAATGCATTAACATAAATACAGCAGTAAGAAGGGGTAATACAAAAGTGTGTAAACTATAAAAACGGGTCAAAGTGGATTGTCCCACACTAGCACTTCCACGCAATAACTCTACCAAAGGCGATCCTATTACCGGAATAGCTTCCGGAACGCCTGTTACGATTTTGACTGCCCAATAACCAATTTGGTCCCAAGGTAAGGAATAACCTGTTACACCAAAAGATGCAGTCAACACAGCCAGAACCACGCCTGTAACCCAAGTCAATTCGCGAGGTTTTTTAAAACCACCAGTGAGATAGACACGAAATACGTGCAGGATCATCATTAAGACCATCATACTTGCCGACCATCGATGAACTGATCGGATTAACCAACCAAAGTTAGCTTCAGTCATTATGTATTGAACAGAAGTAAAAGCCTCAGTAACGGTTGGACGATAGTAAAAAGTCATAGCAAATCCTGTAGCTACTTGTACCAAAAAACAAGTAAGCGTAATTCCTCCTAGACAATAAAATATGTTAACATGAGGAGGAACATATTTACTAGTTATATCATCTGCAATCGCCTGAATCTCGAGGCGTTCTTCGAACCAATCATAGACTTTATTGAGATAGGTAAACCAAGAGGACTCCCCCCCTGAGAACCGTATATGAGAATTTCATCTCGTACAGCTCAAACAAAAACACCCAAATAATAGCTGAAACGGATATGGAATAGAAAGTTTGAAACTTCTTAATCTTTTCATTCAATTTTATCTGAAGACACAAAAGAGTAAAAATCCGAAAGCTCTTTTTTGTAGTTGTAATTATAATGCCAAAAAATCAAGTCGGCGCATTCGTCTTTATGTTGATCAGGCCTCTTGAATCTTCTATTTACCTACTTATTTCTTTTCTTTTTCTTTGCTTTGATTTGTTATTTATATGGAATGTGGCTTTATTCTTGTTTTCTTTATTTTTAATAGGAATTCTCTTGTTAAGACCCTATGAATCAATTGAAACTTCAGATTCATACCAGAACCGCGATGATTCAATAAAACCTTCAAACTAAGTCCAAAGATTCTTTGAGTAAGAATTATTGGATCATCACTTATTCAATGAATAGAATAGATATAATAAATAAAAATACAAAGAAAAGAAAGGTTTGTCCTTTGATCAAAATAAGCATAAACTAAATGAGAGTTTGAAAGAAGAAAAAATTTCTCGATTTATAAATAAAAAACCTCTTTCTTTGAAAATTTTTTTTTTTTTTGAGTCCGGCCGCGAGGTTTGAATATTAAGTATGAATCATAGTTCGAATACTTCGTGATCCATTTCATATATTCCGTGCTCCAGATACTAGAATGGCTATCCGACGGGATAAAACTATCTCGATCAAGAGGACAGACCCATTTTCTGTACTATCAATAGGATCAATTATAACAAGTCACACACTCATATTCCGGAAATACAGAAACAAAAAAAATTTCGCGGTCGAACTACCAAAATAGAATGGGCTAAAAAAAATCCGAGAACTAAAAGTTTCACTTTTTGTATTGAAAAGCGAGGCTTCGTGGTTCTTGTGAATCTAATTCAGCGAAATTCCATCCAGTAAAACGGAAGAATTATAAATCTCCAAAATAATAGATAAGAATATCGAAAATAAAGCCATTGCGACACCCATCAAAGGAGTCGTTCCCCATCCAGGAGCTACTTTACCATATTCCGAATTCAATGGTTTCAAAAAATCCCCTACAACAGTTCGTCTTGGACCAGATCTAGAACTACCCTCAACGGTTTGTGTAGCCATAAATCTTATTTTGTATTCAGTGAGATCTGTTGACTTTGTATATCATTCCGCTGTAAATAAACGATCTTATCATAGATCCATTGTGATCTTGAAATTATATTTATATTTATATTATTTATATTTATATTTATATATATTATTTATATAATTATATAATAATGGAAACAGCAACTTTAGTCGCCATCTCTATATCTGGTTTACTTGTAAGTTTTACTGGGTACGCCTTATATACTGCCTTTGGGCAACCCTCTCAACAATTAAGGGATCCATTCGAGGAACACGGGGACTAATTGAAGTAATGAGCCTCCCAATATAATATTGGGAGGCTCATTACTTCAATTGAGATAATGAAAAATCATTTCATTTTTTTAGTTGGAACTTTAGGCGGTTCTCGAAAAAAGATAGCGAAAAAAATTATCCCTAGAGTAGATACTAAGAGGAATGTATAAACCAATGCTTCCATAAATTCGATCGTGGTTTACAATTATAGCTTCCGTACCTATTTATTTAGAATCATCTCCCGAATAAAATAACGAAAGAACAAGAATCAAAGAAAAGGCAGCGATTTTAATCAAGATTTTTACAGCAGCCTATGTCAAATCACAAACAGAAAATAGAAGCGAAAAATAACAAAGCAATCTTGCATCAGACTACTTGTCTTCTTGTAGTTGGATCTCCAAGTTTTTGGAATGCTCCAAATTCCACTTGAGCATCCAAATCTGGATCAATACCGGCAAAAACATCTCTGAACAGGGTTCTAGCACCATGCCAAATGTGTCCGAAGAAGAAAAGCAAAGCAAACGAAGCATGCCCAAAAGTAAACCAACCCCTTGGACTGCTACGAAAAACACCATCGGATTTCAAAGTAGCACGATCTAATTCAAAAATTTCACCCAATTGAGCACGTCTAGCATATTTTTTCACAGTAGCAGGATCACTATAACTCACTCCATTGAGTTCGCCACCATAGAACTCAACAGTTACACCTACTTGTTCGACACTATACTTCGATTCTGCCCTTCTAAAAGGAACATCCGCTCTAACAATTCCGTCTCCGTCTACCAAAACAACCGGAAATGTTTCAAAAAAAGTAGGCATACGACGTACAAAAAGTTCACGCCCTTCTTTATCTCTAAAGATAGGGTGTCCTAACCACCCAACGGCTATTCCATCCCCGTTGTCCATTGAACCCGCTCTGAATAATCCTCCTTTTGCCGGATTATTGCCAATGTAATCATAAAAAGCTAATTTTTCAGGAATTTTAGACCAAGCTTCTGATAAACTTTGATTTTCGGCTAACCCAGCACTAACCCTTCGATATATTTCTTGCTGGAAGTATCCTTGATCCCATTGATAACGAGTAGGACCAAATAATTCGATGGGGGTAGTTGCTGAACCATACCACATAGTTCCAGTAACAACAAAAGCTGCAAAAAAGACAGCAGCTATACTACTGGAAAGGACGGTTTCAATATTTCCCATACGTAATCCTTTGTATAAACGTTGGGGCGGACGGACACTAAGATGGAATAAGCCCGCTAATATGCCCAATGTCCCTGCTGCAATATGATGAGAGGCTATTCCTCCCGGAACAAAAGGATCAAAACCTTCCACGCCCCACGCTGGATTTACAGGTTGTACCTTTCCGGTTAGTCCATAAGGGTCGGACACCCATATTCCAGGACCATACAATCCTGTTACATGAAATGCGCCAAAGCCAAAGCAAGCCACTCCTGAGAGAAATAAATGAATTCCAAAAATCTTGGGCAAATCCAAAGAGGGTTTTCCTGTGCGCTCATCACAAAAAATTTCTAGATCCCAATATACCCAATGCCAGATAGCTGCCAAGAAGCACAAGCCAGAAAACACAATATGTGCTCCGGCCACACCTTCGTAACTCCAAATACCCGGATTTGTTATAGTCCGCCCCGTAATACTCCAACCGCCCCATGAATTGGTTATTCCTAAACGAGTCATGAAGGGTATAACGAACATACCTTGTCTCCACATTGGATCAAGAACGGGATCGGAGGGATCAAAAACAGCTAATTCATATAGAGCCATTGAACCGGCCCAACCAGCAACCAGAGCTGTATGCATTATATGAACAGAAAGCAAGCGACCGGGATCATTCAATACGACAGTATGAACACGATACCAAGGCAAACCCATGGAAATACCCCTTTATCAAATCAACGAAAAATAGACACTATGTAACTTTATTGCATTGGAATACCTCCCCTTTTCGGTGGATTCTTTCGGAGAAAGGATTAATGTTTGTTCTATTCCATTAGTAATAAGGGAAGAATTCGGCTCAGAAGAAAAAAGAGAAGCAGATCTATTCTATACTCGATAAGTATCAATACGCAATGGGGGTTGATCCTATTTTTTATGAATGAATGCATCCCTATTTGTTCATCATTCAAAGGACCTATTCGTAAGAATTCTCTTTCATTCATTCCGCCTTTCTTTATTTTATGGCCTTAGTCTATCTATGTATAAAATATGATAAAGGCCCATATTATTAAGACCATTATTACATATTATTAAGATAAGACCATTATTACGTATTACATTACGTATTACGCTTCCACAATCAAAGTGAAATATAATATTACATATTATAATATTACATATTATTAAGATAAGACCATTATTACGTATTACATTACGTATTACGCTTCCACAATCAAAGTGAAATATAATATTACATATTATAATATTACATATTATTAAGATAAGACCATTATTACGTATTACATTACGTATTACGCTTCCACAATCAAAGTGAAATATAATATTACATATTATTAAGATAAGACCATTATTACGTATTACATTACGTATTACGCTTCCACAATCAAAGCGAAATATAATTTTACATTCTTTTTACTTTATGCCTGTTGGTATTCCAAAAGTTCCTTTTCAAGTTCCGGGAGATAACGATGCAAGCTGGGTTGACATATAGTGCGACTTGTCAAATATATTGGGTCATATGGGATTCCCCCGTTCTCTCGCCCGATCGAGATATCCCCTGTTTCGCCCCAAAAAGATTGATTGAATTATCAAAAATTTGTAGCGGGAAGTGTAATGAAGTGCAATTAGAGATCCATTTCATGGGGGTGTATCCAGATTAATATTTTCAATTAGAATGATTTATGGTTGGCTTGGTTGGACTGATAAAATGAAGTATCCAGGCTCCGTTTAGAAAAAACCCAATTGGTAATATATTTATGATTACCACCTATATCATAATCATAATTTTTCTTTTTTTTTTTAATTATAAATAAGAGCGATTTCAAACTGTTAATCAATCGAATAATATGGGAAATACGTTGAATATTTGGCGAAAAACATGAAAGAAAAAGGAATTAAATTAAAATAAAAAAAGGAAATGAAATCATAGCAAAAAGACGTGGTATTGGGTCATTTGTCCTATATGTGCAAATAAAAATCGGGCAGATCTTTACTCGGAGTAGAGCATAAACCTAAAAAAATTGAATAAAAAATTGACGAACCCCATTCAGGAACAAGAAAATGACATCGTGATTTGGATTGAATCGCAATGAAAAAAAAATGGATCAATGAAAAGTTTGTGCAATAAGTTTAGCGAATTTTTTCTATATTATAGGAAAACGGGCCAAAACTCATCTTTCTTTAATTTAATTTTAAATTTCATTTTATTTAAAAAATGTAAGAAAAAGCCCCTTCATTAGAAATTAGAAGTTAGAAAGGTCCGACTAGAAAAAACAAAGGATGGCTGGAATCTACACATTGATTTTTTTTCGCAATTTTTGTTGAACCGTATGCATCAAAAGGTGCCTGTACGGCTACTAAGGGATACAATTTTATCCTAATCAACCGAATTTATCGAGAAAGATTGCTTTTTTTGGGCAAAGAGCTTGATATCCAGACCTCGAATCAACTTGCGGGTATTATGATCTATCTCAGTATAGAGAGTAATAGCCGAGACCTGTTTTTTTTTATAAACTCTCCTGGCGGAGGGATAGTATCTGGATTATCTCTTTTTGATACTATGCAAGCAGTGGAACCAGATGTGCATACACTAGCCATGGGATTGACCGCTTCAATCGCAGCTTTTCTCTTGGTCGGAGGAGAAATTACCAAACGCAGAGCATTCCCTCACGCTCGGCGCCAATGAGTTTTTTTTTTTTATTATTGATGGAAAGAAAAAAGAAGACTATGCCTTCGCCATATGAAATATGAATTAGTAAGTAATAATAGCATGGCACTTTGAATTCGATATGAAATTTTTTTTTTATTTCTTTTTTTTTTTTTCAAAAAAAAATATTAGATTATGTATCGAAAGAGTAGTATGAGAGAAGGGGCATTTCCAATTTGATCTTAGCTATCGTGGGCCCATCTCAGGCGTCACAAACTTTTTTTCTTTTCCTACCAGAGGCTATTAACAATATTTATGTTATGAAAGAGTACGAAAAAAAAAAAGACTATTTTTTTTCTTTCTTTTTTTTTTTTCAAAAAAAAAAAGAAACTTTGGGATTGCTGAATCACAGACGAAATAAATATATAAAGCAACGGAGCCATCATAGTATTTTTAAACTTTTCCGAAAAAAAAAGAAAAAGAAGGATGGTAATTGGATTATTTATTAATCTGGGTCTAATAGACTCTATATTTTCTCTTTTTTTCGATGAAAGAAAAAAGAGAATTCCATTGTAAAGCCGTATGCAATTGTAAAGCCGTATGCAATGCGCAAAAAATGCCTGTACGGTTGTTCAATTCTATAGCTATTCTTCTCGCCTCATTATGTGAGTTAGAAGTATGTTATATCATCAGGGTAATGATCCATCAACCTATTAGTATGCTTAAGGATGATGGCTTCAAAGACTGGGTCATGGAAACAGACGAAGTAATGAAAATGCAAGAAGACATCATAGAGGCTTATGTACAAAGAACGGGCCAGCCCCGATGGGTTATAAACAAAGACATGGAAAGAGATAATTTTATGTCAGCAAAAGAAGCCAAAGATCATGGAATTGTGGATCATATAGTGCGTACAGAATCGAGACCTATAGTGAATGAAAAACCTATAGTGAATGAAAAACCTATAGTGAATGAAAAACCTATAGTGAATGAAAAACCTATAGTGAATAACAAACCTATAGTGAATGAAAAACCTATAGTGAATGAAAAACCTATAGTGAATGAAAAACCTATAGTGAATGAAAAACCTATAGTGAATAACAAACCTATAGTGAATAACAAACCTATAGTGAATAACAAACCTATAGTGAATAAAAAATGGAGACTAGTTAACGACAATGGCAATGGAAGACCACCATTTGACGACAATGGCAATGGAAGACCACCATTTGACGACAATGGCAATGGAAGACCACCATTTGACGACAATGGCAATGGAAGACCACCATTTGACGACAATGGCAATGGAAGACCACCATTTGACGACAATGGCAATGGAAGACCACCATTTGACGACAATGGCAATGGAAGACCACCATTTGACGACAATGGCAATGGAAGACCACCATTTGACGACAATGGCAATGGAAGACCACCATTTGACGACAATGGAACACCATTTAATTTTGATTTAGATTGATTTAATCCCTCTTATTCCTTTCCTTCTTTTTCTCTTTAATAGATTAATATTTTATTAATCTATTAAAGAGAAAAAGAAGTAATTCATAATCATCTGGTTAGGATCGATCTAAACCAGTCTATTATGTATATGATTGTATATGATTCAGCATGCCAACTATTAAACAACTTATTAGAAATGCAAGACAGCCAATTAGAAATGTCACGAAAGCCCCTGCTCTTCGGGGATGTCCTCAGCGCCGAGGAAGATGTACTAGGGTGTATGTGCGACTTGTTCAGATCATGGGCTGAGAAAAAGGAAACAATTTTTCAGTATCAACGATCAGTACCAGTGAATAGAATGGGGTTCTTCCGTTCACTATCTAAAAAAGATAGATCTACCATATCCTTCTATTGTGTATGAAATTTATGGTTTCCATTGGCGCAAATCCAATCTTGGAATTTTTTAAAAATTCCCCATTGGTAGCAAATGCTTATCCATTAAGCGGGGAAAATCCTATTTAAAAAGCAAAAAGATTATGCTTCGACTCTTGCAAAGAACGGACTAACAGGGTCAGCTACCCAATTAATCCTCCTAATTACATACCGTTACTGTATAAGATAGATCTCGTTGTGAAAGATCTATTACTGAAAAATTTATGAGTAGAGCCGAAGAGTGTGAACTGTACAAGTTACCAATTAAATGTTAAATGAAGGAATGAGCTCCGGTGTATAGAGGGGACCTCACCGTTTAAGAAGTAACCATAGAAACGATGGAACCCACTATTTATTTATCCATTTCTATTTACTCCTTTATTTTAGTTAATATGCTTTTTTTGATACCTAGTATCAATACAATTTCTTATTTCAAGGCGAAATGAAATGCCTAGAAAAAAGGAAAAATCGTGGGCGGGACGGTTATAGTAGCAAAAGCCATTGGAATTTTTATTTTATACATTGGAAGAATCCGTTTTGTTATTAATAGACTAGAAAAGAATAACTGAAAGAAAGAATTAGTTATTCATCAAAATTTCTTTTATTCAATGACCAGAATGAAAGAGGGATATATAGCTCGGAGACAAAGAGTAAGAGCTTTGGTTTCGGCTGATCGGGATAGAGATAGGAAAAAAAGATATTTTCGTCGTTTGTGGATCACTCGAATAAATGCAGGAATTCGAGGAATGGGGGTATCCTATAATTATAGTAGATTAATAAAAAATCGGTACAAGAAACAGTTGCTTCTTAATCGTAAAATACTTGCACAAATAGCTATCTCAAATAGGAATTGTCTTTATATGATTTCCAACGAGATTATAAAATAAGGAGATCGGAAGGAATCCACCGAAATGCTTTAAATGAAATGGGGTTCCCTCGAGAATGAACTCGAGGGAGGTAGAGTAGAAATTAATATGATAAAAAAATTCTGATAAGGTCATCAAAACAAGAAAACAAGATGAGCGAAGACGCTCAATAAAAAAAAAAAAAATTTATTTTTCTTCCCCAACCCGATTCGATTCTTTTATTTATTTCTTTTTTCTTACGACACGACAATTTTGATTATCAGATTTTTTGAATAAAGCATCAGTCTACGTTTGATAATTTTGAGTCAATTGAAGGGTAAGCCTATTTATTTCTGGTTCTAAGAGCAGTAGTTCTAGCGGTCGACTCTCTTCTTTCAAATCGTTTCTCATTTCTGGTTCTAGTTCTAGCGGTCGACTCCCTTCTTTCAAATCGTTTCTCATTATTAATAAAGGGTAACGAAGATAAAATACGAGCTTGTTTTATAGCAATAGTAATTAATCGTTGTTGTTTTAAAGTCAATCTATTTACTCGCCTAGATAAGATTTTTCCTTGTTCACTAATAAATCGACTAATTAAACTCATGTTTCTATAATCAATTCGATCCCCCGATTGGATCGGGGGCAAACGCCTACGAAAAGATCGCTTGTATTTATCCATCATTTCTTTATTCCTTATTTCTAAAAATAATCCTATCCTATCCTTTTCTAAAATCCTATTTTGATCGGATCAAATTCAAATTATAGAATTAATAGAATAAATACGATTTGCTTTGTTTTTTTTATTATTGTATTATTTATTTATTATTTATTTCTTATTTATTTGTTTATTTTATTAGTTTATTTTAATTATTTATTTATTATTTATTTGTTTATTTTATTAGTTTATTTTATTATTATATTATTTATAGATATTTATTTAAATATAATTTCATATTTTAATATATTTAATATATAAATATAATTTCATATTTTAATATATTTAATATATAAATATAATTTCATATTTTAATATATTTAATATATAAATATAATTTCATATTTTAATATATTTAATATATAAATATAATTTCATATTTTAATATATTTAATATATAAAATATAAATATAATTTAATATTTTAATATATTTAATATATAAATATAATTTAAATAAATATCTATAACTGTGATAATACATAAATAATAAATAAATATAATTTATAAATATATATAAATATAATTTCATATTTTAATATATTTAATATATAAAATATAAATATAATTTAATATTTTAATATATTTAATATATAAATATAATTTAAATAAATATCTATAACTGTGATAATACATAAATAATAAATAAATATAATTTATAAATATATATAGAACCGACACGAAAATAATAAATAATTAATAAAATAAGAAATAAATAATGAAATATAGTAATAAATACAAAATATAGTAATAACTAAAAAATATAGTAATGAATAAATCATACAATATAATAAATAATACAATATTAACAATATTAAAATTAACAACAATATTAAAATTAACAATATTAAAATAATCATTATGCACGAATAGAAAATAAAAAAAAAAATAGTTAGTGATATTAAAAATCTAATTCCTAATCAATGAAAATCCAACTCCTAATCATTCGAAGACTGTAAACTAAAAATCATTCGAAGACGGTAAACTAAAAAAATAAATAATTGACTCGAGAATAAAGAAAAAAATTATTAAAAAAATAAGAACTAAATAAAAAATAGAATAAAAAAAAATAAAAGAATATTGATACAATCATATACCAGGTTAAAAAGGTTAAAAATTTATTAACGTGCATATCGAATAATTTAAAACTAAAAACTTCACTTTAAAAAGAAAGCGTGGAATAGACAAGGAAATACAAATATAGACTAATATATAAATAAAATATTTGTTATATTAGTTATATATTATATCTAACTAATTATATACTTAATATTACTTAATATATTATATAATATATATTATTATACCTGAATACCTAATGTCCTATTTTCTCATACTAAATACCTAATGTTACCTAAATACCTAATGTCCTATTTTCTCATATTCTCGGGAAGGGTTGACATACGAGTACTTGATTCGATTTATTTCTTTATCTCCCCGTGAATTGTATGTTTGTAACAATAGGAACAGAATTTCTTCAATTCCAATCGACTAGGCGTATTGTGTCGATTTTTTTGAGTAATATACCTGGAAATGCCCGTTGATTCCTTATTAACGACGTTTCGAACACAACTGGTACATTCCAAAATAATCGTTACTCGGACATCTTTACTCTTGGCCATGAACCCCCTTTGAGTTTTTAATTCACCCAACTCTTCTATTTTCCGATCAAAAGTGAAGAAGAAAGGAATGAAAATAAATAAATAAAAGTTGCTAACTCAAAACCAAATCCTGAAAGATTTCGTTGCAATCAATTGCAATCAATATAGTAAATCAATATGTATTATACTAATAGTAAATAAGTAATACAATGATTTCTAACTCGATTTAGAATCACAGTACGGTATTTTCTTTAAGTATCTTGTAGGATACTGTTGTTCCAGCCACATTTCTCTTTTCGCTCTACTAGTAATTTAATTGGAGCTTGAACCCAAGTTTTGTTGAGGTTCAATCCACTTTTTTCGTTCTACCTTCCTTATTTATTTTATATAATTCTTATATAATTAGAATTCTAAAAAAACTAAATAGAATTATTTCTTATATAATTAGAATTCATTTCTTATATAATTATAATTCTAAAAACAACTAAAGTCAAGGGGGGGCGAGAGATTAGTCACAGATATTTGATTGTATATCGATCTAATCTTTTTCACCCCGTCCCGCGACAATAACTAGAATTAAAAAAAAGGGAATGTTAACGCATCCGGGAAGAAACGATTGATCTCTATCAATAAACCCGCTAAAGAACCGAACCAGAGAGTACTTAGTACCGGTGCTACGGAAAGATATGTTTTTAGATCTCGCATTTAAAATCCTCCTTCTTTATCGTATTACATACATTATGGTAATACATATATAATCACATGTATGTGTGGTTAAAGACCACTTGTATTTGTATATTTGTACCCGGAATTCCTAATTCAAAATTAAAATTTAAATGTACAATGATTCGATAGATAAGATTTTCCTTTTCTTAAAACAGCAAAATAGGTCCCTTTCTGCCTGAGAATTCCCGCCAAAAAGATTCATTTATTATTCATTATATGGTTGTTATATGATATGAGACCAAAAAGAGGAAATGGAAAGATAATTTTTGTATATCAATAGATGAAATAAGGGTGTGGAAAACAAGACAGGGATTCTCTACAATAACATCGTAGGCCAATTGAAAGGGATGTAGCGCAGCTTGGTAGCGCGTTTGTTTTGGGTACAAAATGTCACGGGTTCAAATCCTGTCATCCCTACCTATTACTTCTCCTTTGAGCAGTAAGGAGGGAGCCATTTTAGTTTTAGATTGATTAAAATTAAGCATACATAATCTATCATTTTCTCATATTATATATGATATATGATAGTATAGGTGTGCACGATGTATTGGGGTTATAAAATAAAAGAATCCTCTTTTTTACAGTCTTATTTATTATGATAAGAAAGCGCTCTTAGTTCAGTTCGGTAGAACGTGGGTCTCCAAAACCCAATGTCGTAGGTTCAAATCCTACAGAGCGTGATTCCGCTCTTGTTAAGTCGAAAATTACACCGAACTGAAAAAAAAAAAAAAAAAAAAAAAATTGAACAGCAATTCGAATTTGACCTCCTTGAATTAAATTAATTAAATTAAAATTAAAGGGGTCAGTCAAAAAAAGAGATGTTAATTAATCAAAGGTCCAACTGATCACCACGTATGTATTGTAAATATGCGGTTACGAATAATCCAGCCAAAGTAATAGGAATTAGACCTAAGACGATTCCAAATAGAAAAACTTCAATCATTTCAATTTATTTGAAAGGAGAAAAAGAAAGGTAATATCTATCCCTAAATATTAATCTCTATTGCCCATGAATATCAATAACTAATAATTGATAATTAACACGGTAAGGAACTATAGAATATATGGAATAGGACAGAAAACTTTGTTTTTATTAATTGTTCGTTCATTCAATTAATTTTCAAATAAGTCGTATCTTACTCAGACCAATAAATAGAGCTGAGGTTATAGTTAAAGCCGCTAGTAAAAAACCGAAATAACTAGTTAGAGTAGGCATGAAGGAGCTAAATGAAATATGTTCTTTTTATACATATGTTTATAAAGCACTTACCTAAGTTTCAATTTTTAAAAGAGACGGGGATAAGCAAAAATACCAATTGAAAGAATAAGTTCAATTGAAATTTTTTGATTCATCAATCATTCTAAACGGTATTCACAAAAATAGAGCGGCAGGACAAGAGTAGAAAAGAAAAAGAAATAGATTCATCATCTTTGTAGTTAGGTCAAGAAAAAACCTTTGGATCTAATACAAGAATACAAGAAAGGCCGCCTCACAAATATTGATTAGTAGAATTTTTTTTTTATTCCTTGCTCTTTTTTTTATCTATATCTAATACTATCGACTACTCTTACTTGTTACTAGACGACTAAGCAATTCCTTAAAATAAAAAAAGGAGGGCTTACAACAAAAAACAAAACCTCTTATGCAATTACGAAAAAAAGTCAATTTTTAGATTTCGCATCTAATTGACTTGCGGAAATATGATAATTTCCTTCATGAATTATTATAAACTTGTTGGATTCACGGGTTACCTGATCTTCCGTTTCTAGCCCCAAACCAATAATAGAATCCCCTATATTATATTCCAGGAATTTGAGGAATTTTCTATCGCATGATACGTGGTTATACATCGACAAGCAAGAAGAAGAAAGAAATTATCTAGCACTTCATGTCGATATACTGTTTGAAATTGCGTTGCTGTGTCAGAAGAAGGATAGCTATACTGATTCGGTATACTCTAAAAATACCTTTGGTACAATATTGACGATCTCACAAAGATTGAATTTCAGTGAATTTCCGTTTACTGATCTCATCTTTTACGGAATCGATCCCCTACAAGAATATGCGGAGCTCAGCATGTCTGGAAGCACAGGAGAACGTTCTTTTGCTGATATTATTACCAGTATTCGATACTGGATCATTCATAGTATTACTATACCTTCCCTATTCATTGCGGGTTGGTTATTCGTCAGCACAGGTTTAGCTTATGATGTGTTTGGAAGCCCTCGTCCAAACGAGTATTTTACAGAGAGCCGACAAGGAATTCCATTAATAACCGGCCGTTTTGATTCTTTGGAACAACTCGATGAATTTAGTAGATCTTTTTAGGAGGACCCAATGACCATAGATCGAACCTATCCAATTTTTACAGTGCGATGGTTGGCTGTTCACGGACTAGCTGTACCTACCGTTTCTTTTTTGGGGTCAATATCAGCAATGCAGTTCATCCAACGATAAACCTAATCCGAATTAATTATAGAGCTATGACACAATCAAACCCGAACGAACAAAATGTTGAATTGAATCGTACCAGTCTCTACTGGGGGTTATTACTCATTTTTGTACTTGCTGTTTTATTTTCCAATTATTTCTTCAATTAAGAAAAAAAGAGTAGTAGAATACTAAATAATAGTAGGAATTCTCTTATCCCATTCGGAAGGATTGCATCTCATAATTATCTATGACTGTTTATGTCTTTAGCATGACCACTTGATGAAATGTGGAGGGAAGCGGGATAAATGGCCGATACTACTGGAAGGATTCCTCTTTGGATAATAGGTACGGTAACTGGTATTCCTGTGATCGGTTTAATAGGTATTTTCTTTTATGGTTCATATTCTGGATTGGGTTCGTCCCTGTAATATGTAATAATGGGATGAACTAAGTTATAGGCATGAAAGTGTAAGAACTCAACGGGGCCCGCCTCCTCTTTCTTTGTCTGATTCGCGAGGAGGGGTCCCGTTGAATTCTTAATGATCATAATATTTTGTTCGTATAAATATAAATGACAACAAATAGATCACTTTTTCCGATGATGTTTTTGAAAAATGAACTCGATTAATTGATTCATAGCATCTGTTCTTCGATAGTATCTATCGATACTTTCAAGGTTAGAAGAAAAAAAGGAATCACTCAATTTCCTTTTCCTGGATGACACAATCACAATATATATTTAATTTTAATATTTAATTTTTTTTAATATTTAATTTTAATATTTTAATATTTAATTTTAATATTTCTTTTTTTTTTCTGTCGACCAGATATCAAGCAAACCCTTTCTAGACTAGTCTAACCTTACTCTATTTATTTTAGTATTTCATCAAAGTTTGAAATTTTTTTATAAGTTCATCGCCTTGCTTCTATTTTATATTTATAAAAAAAAGGATTCCTTCTCTTTTTTTTGGTTGTCCATTACTTATTATATTATATTATACTTATTTATACTTATACTTATTTTATACTTATTTATACTTATTTTATACTTATTATATTATCCTTATTACTTATTCGATTACTTTATTACTTATTCTATTATCTATTATAATCTATTATCTATTATAAGTAAATCTAAAAAAATAAAGGGTTCTGAAAAATCTGGAAAAATATAAACTAAGAATAGAAATCTTTGACGAATGGGATCCGGAATTGTTATTATTTCGACACAAGAAAAGGAATTTTACACATCCTTTTCTTGTGCCGAAGGCTAGGAAGACGAAGAATACTCCCTGTAATTATTTGTTCCCCTCATTTATCCTTCCTTTCTATTCTCCGCTTACTTATCTTATGTTTAGTATCTAATCAAATTGAATTTAGAAAACAAAACCCATTCTGTGACATTTCAATCTGACAATAGGGATATAATTACACCCCTCCCATTTAGATTGAAAAAAGAAAAGAAGGGGTAAAGACAAATAGTCTTCTTCACAATATACAGATTTTGAATGCGGTAAAAGTAATTCCTAGAGAAAGAATATAAACAAGCAAAAGACTTTTCATACTTTTTTCATCATACCTAACCTAATTGCCAGGAAGAATTTGTTCTTTTTTACAAATTTGATGTTGATAAATCCACGGATCTAGAAATTCATTTCGGACACTTGAACCTTTTCAAATTGTTTCTTTTTAAGAACCAAAAAGATTTGTGCAAAAACAATAGATGCCAAGAAGAACAAAAGGCCTTGGACACGTAGTGGATCTTGAAGTACTATTTCTGCATCCCCCTGACCAAATCCACCCACATTAGGATTACTTGTTAATGGTTGATCAAGTTTGATAGATTCACCCTCTGAAACAAGAAGTTCTGGTCCTGGGGGGATAATATCAACCACTTGATGTCCATCCAATGCATCCGTTATGGTTATTTCGTACCCCCCTTTTTCTTTTCGTATGATTTTGCTTACTATACCTGTTGCCGTAGCATTATAAATTGTATTGTTACTTTTGTTCCCGTCGGGATAAATCTGACCCCTTCCCCTATTTCCGCCTACGTATATGGGATATTTTAAGAAATGAACATCCTTATTACTAGCAGGGTCTGGGGAAAGAATAGGAAAGGTGATTTCACTATATTTTTGACCAGGAACAGGACCTATCACAAGAATATTTTTCTGAGTGGGGCGGTAGTTCTGAAAAGACAGATTGCCTATCTTTTCTTTCATCTCGGGCGAAATACGATCAGGTGGGGCTAACTCAAACCCCTCCGGTAAAATAAGAACAGCACCCACATTCAAAGCCCCTTTCTTACCATTAGCAAGAACTTGTTTCAGTTGCATATCATAAGGAATTCTAACAACCGCTTCAAATACAGTATCAGGAAGTACCGCTTGTGGAACCTCAATATCCACGGGTTTATTAGCTAAATGGCAATTGGCACATACAATACGCCCAGTTGCTTCTCGTGGATTTTCATACCCCTGCTGCGCAAAAATGGGATATGCATTTGAAATGGATGCCCCGGTTATTATATAGATCATGAGCGATACGGAAATGGATCGAGTAATCTCCTCCTTTATCCAAGAAAAAGTATTTCTAGTTTGCATGGTACAATCATTGATCCCGAAAATTTCTACAATAAAATTAGGTAGGTCACTAGTATAGTTCCCTATCCACGATTCTGCTATTTACTTTTACTGAAAAAAAAAAAAATTTACTGAAATAGAGGAGGAATTGTATTCCCCTGATGGGTAGAAAGAGTAAAGTAAGTACGACTTTGCATTCTTTGCTTATATACAAAGTAAGAAAGATTCTAATTGAATCCGTGAATCATTTTTCAGTCAGTCAGTGAATGATAAATAACTACAAGTGACGGCGATACATGATTTAAATAACGAAAGATCGAATATTTAAAAATTGTATCTAGAATGACTGGAAGGGTACAAGCAAGAACAGATATAATTTGATCATTATGAGCAAATCCAAAATCTTTGTAGATATAGCCAATCATTAGTTCCCAACCGTGGTGCGAATGGAATCCGACACAGAACTCAGTTAATAAAAGAATAGAAAAAGCTTTTATTGTGTCGCTTAAATTATATAGGAATTCTTGAACCCAAGAGTTAAGAATAACAAGTTCTTCATTACCCAAAATAGAATAACCACTTAGAATAACGAAACAGATTAGATTTGTCGAGAAGTGCAAAATCGTATGGATACGATCCTCATTGTGCATCTTGATCAATTGGATCGTTTCTTTGTGGATTCCTATACGAAGTTTTTGTAGATGTGTTTCCGGGTATTCTTTTATCATTTCGTCCAACAGGAGGAGTTCCTCTACTTCTATGAATTGTTCTAGAATACTTTTTTCTTGAATATCATTCAAAAAAGTTTCGGATTGCCTAGTATTCCACCAATTAGTAATCCAAGATTTCAGACTTTTATTAAATGAGAGAGAGATCCACCAGGGCAAAAATACTATAGATGCAAAATATAGAAGGGGAGTGAATGCTTTCTTTTTTGCCATTTTTTCATCTGTGAATTGTTAATGAACCCACCTCATTCGTTGACTTTATGTGATCTAATCTTTCTATCAAGCATGACTTTCATTATATTATAAATTATAAGATAAATTATAAGGTAGGGGCCCATGAATCTATTCTCTGTTTTTTTTTTTTTTGATTCAGTGCTTAGTCCTTGAATCTAAAAAGAGTACAGAAATAGAAAATAAGAATCCACTTTGAATTCGAATGTTCGAATGAAATATATATATATATTATTGTTTCCAGATATCTCAATTGATCAAATTCGAAGCAATTGCCCTCTTTCGATAACTGCCCGAAAGAACCGCTTCAAATAATAAAGATTATTCTATTCAGATTTTGAGACGAAGGAGCTCCCTGTCTATATCAAGATATCAATCAAATATGTCGAAAAATTTTCGCGGGTTATCTAGACTGTATATAGTCTAGAGTCCGGGAATAATTGAAAAAAAAAAAATTATGAAAAATATTATGATGATCAAAAATGAGTGACAAAAAAAGACAGAAAAGTTATCATTACATTTATCATTATGTTATAAGAAAGAAATCTACTTGTTTAGTTCTTAAGGAGCACAAAAGAAAGGATAAAAGGGGAGGGGCTGATTGACAAAAGGAAAGTAGAGAAAATTTACAAGATATAATCTATCTGTATCTAACGTATCAACTCCAAATATTGAAAATAAAAAGTTAAATATTTCGAAATACTTTGATATATGAGATGAATCCATTATTTCGATTTCTTGCTTGTTTTGTTACTGAATTAAGTTGAGTGGTTTTACATTTACAGACGCATAAAAAACAATTTTTGTGGACAAAAAAAAAAAAACAGTTTTGTTTTATGTTATGACTCTTCCGTATACGTCTTCTTTGGTTCGAGTGGGCATTCTTAAGAAACTTCAGTTTAGTTCTGCTATAGAAAAAAGAGGCTTCTTGTCTTGAGTTTTTTCCTCCTGCCGAGAAAGCATTTATTCTGCAATTCATTTCAAAAGACTTCAATCGGTACACGCAAAAAATAGGCCAATTCAGCAGCTTTTTGCTCAATTTCTCGTGGAGTCAAATTCTCATCAGTACGAGTCAAGGGAACGGCCCCCTGGCCTCTGATTTCCATATAAAGGACACGCCGAGCATAAATACCCTCTTTAACTTCTATTCTGATGGACTGAATATCTTTCATAAGGAATCGTAGAAAGATGCGACGATTTTTTCCAGGAAAACCCCAACGAAAAATACATACTATTCCCTCTTTTCTATCGAATCGATCATAACCACTACCTACATTCCAAAAAATCGTGCACCACAAATAGGAACTAATAAAGAGACCCGCGATCCCATAGAAAGACATCACGATTCCTTGTGGAAAAAAAACTATTTGCTGAGACGGAAATAAAGATATCAAATTCCTACCAAGATAACTAGAAGTTCCAACTAATAAAAACCCTAATGAACCAAAAAAAAGAATAAAGGCCCAGCAGAAATTGCTTGTTTTTCGAGACCCCACTATAAATTCTATCCATATAGATTCTGATCGCCAACTCATACATACTAGATCCAGTTGCATTTTATTGGAATTGAGAAAATAAGCAAAAAAATTTGACTTTACTTTTTTTGTTTCCGAAGTAACTCTCATCAACTAGTGCTATTTTGATATGAACTTTTAGAAGTAATTCATCAAATTGCTTAGATCTAAAATCATCCCCTTTATATGATCCCCTATACAGATCTACTAGATATATAGACTTTAATTTCATACATTCGTCCGGTACCGATCCACTTGCTATAATTCATTTACCCCTATATCATGTTTACGTATGCATAAGAGGAGCTTTTTCATTTATGTTCGGGGAAGCCGGATGGATGTTATACAATATTCTACTAAATAGATATCCGTGGCATCTAAGTCGTGAAAAAAAAAATAGATAAGATTTGGTCTTGGCCTTGGCCCCATCGAATCTAAAAAATCTTAGTTTTTTGAACATACAAAGATAAAGAAGCCATTGCAATTGCCGGAAATACTAGGCCTACTAAAGGCACAAAAATAGAGGGAATTGTCATAAAATGGGTACCTCAATTTAATATTCGTACCTGTTATTGTTATATTGTTAGTTATAAAGTTAGTTATAAATATATCTTATAATAATTATATTATAATTCGTATATTATACTAAGTATATCTAAATATTATACTAAGTATATCGAAATACTAAGTATATCTAAATATTATACTAAGTATATCTAAATACTAAGTATATCTAAATATTATACTAAGTATATCTAAATACTAAGTATATCTAAATACTAAGTATATCTAAGCGAGTATATATATCTAATATATATATCTTATCTAATAAGTGCAAGGAATGTAGAATTAAATAAAGGGACTTGCCCATCTTTCTAAATGAAATAAAATAGGTGTATGATAAGATAATCCACTTTCTTTATTATCTTACTTTATTCCTACTTTTCTTATTATTATTATTCTATTGTTCTTGTCTTCTAATTTTAATTTCTAATTTGAATTTAATAAAGAAAGAGTTTATTACAAATTGAGAAAGAGTTTATTACAAATTGTCGAAAGATTCGATTCGTTAGAATCCGATCCAAGAACAGGGATTTTTAGTAAAAATAGAATTCTCGGGAGATATAGAAAGATGCAAAACTCTATATTTATATTTTTTCTATATTTGAATTATATAAACATACGCAATAGAGCAAGATAAAATTCGTTTTTCGACAATTCCATTTTATGTCACAAAGTCAAAGCCCATTATGCGGGCTTTGACTTTGATTCTGATAAACTAACTAACTGCCTTTTCACTACAAAGAAAATAATTTAACTTAAGACTCTACTTGATTGAATTTTGATTCAAAGGAAAAAAACCGTGGAACTGAAATAACTCACTCAGAACACCCTTTAAAGGATTACGTGGTACGATTGGATCGAATAAACCCTTATGGAATAAATATTCAGCCTCCTGTGAACCTTCAGGTACTGTTATATTCAATGTTTGCTCAATTACTCTTTTACCCGCAAATGCAATATAGGCATTGGGTTCAGCAATAATGATATCCCCCAACATACCAAAACTCGCGGTCACTCCACCAGTAGTAGGAGATGTAAGAATTGATACATAAAATAACTTTTTATTTGATTGATAATCATATAAAGCAGAAGATATTTTAGCCATTTGCATCAAGCTCAAACTTCCTTCTTGCATGCGTGCTCCTCCGGAAGCACACACTAGAATAAGAGGCAAAAAATTATTGGTAGCATATTCGATCAAACGGGTGATTTTCTCGCCTACTGCGGATCCCATACTACCCCCCATAAACTGAAAATCCATAACCCCGATTGCTATAGGAATACCGTTTAGTTGACCCGTACCTGTTTGAATAGCCTCAGTTAATCCTGTCTCTCTTTGATAAGAATCAAGACGATCTTTATAGGGCTCTTCGTCATACTCAAACGGATCAGAATCAATACCATCTTCGTCATACTCAAACGGATAAGAATCAATACCATCTTCGTCATACTGAAATGGATCAGAATCAATACCATCTTTATCTTTGTCAAACTGAAATGGATCATAATCAATACCATCTTTATCTTTATCTTTGTCAAACTGAACTTTATCTTTGTCAAACTGAACTTTATCTTTGTCAAACTGAACTTTATCTTTGTCATACTGAACTTTATCTTCGTCATACTGAAATGGATCAGAATCAAGACCATCTTTATCTTTGTTAAACTGAAATGGATCATAATTAATACCATCTTTATCTTTGTTAAACTGAACTTTATCTTTGTCATACTGAACTTTATCTTTGTCAAACTGAACTTTATCTTTGTCATACTGAACTTTATCTTCGTCATACTGAACTTTATCTTCGTCATACTGAAATGGATCAGAATCAATACCATCCATATAAGGCTCTTCTTGGTCAGACTGAAATGGATCATAATCAATACCATCTTCGTCAGAACCATCTTCGTCAGCTTCGTCAGAACCATCTTCGTCAGCTTCGTCAGAACCATCTTCGTCAGCTTCGTCAGAACCATCTTCGTCAGCTTCGTCAGAACCATCTTCGTCAGCTTCGTCAGAACCATCTTCGTCAGCTTCGTCAGAACCATCTTCGTCAGACTGAAATGGATCATAATCAATACCATCTTCGTCAGACTGAAATGGATCATAATCAATACCATCTTCGTCATACTGAAATTCAATGGGATCCAGAGAGATCATGTCTTCATCCATAGGATCCCAAGTACCTGGATCAATCGAAAGTTCGATTCTATCTGAACTACTCATTTTCAAATGATATCCACAGTATTCACAAATATTCATTTTTGGCTTAAGAAATTTCTTATAATTTAATCCATAACAATCTTCATTTTCGCATAGAACCCACAAATGCTTGAAATCTTTAGGCCTTTCTAAATCATTACCATTTGCGCAACTTTCTTTTAGAGTTAAATCATTACCATTTGCGCAACTTTCTTTTAGAGTTAAATCATTACCATTTGCGCAACTTTCTTTTAGAGTTAAATCATTACCATTTGCGCAACTTTCTTTTAGAGTTAAATCATTACCATTTGCGCAACTTTCTTTTAGAGTTAAATCATTACCATTTGCGCAACTTTCTTTTAGAGTTAAATCATTACCATTTGCGCAACTTTCTTTTAGAGTTAAACCATTGTCTTCACTACTATTTCCACCTTCAACACAAATGTAACCACAAATGCAATTATAAATATAACTATCATTGTAATTGTCACTACCACTTAAAATGGAACTATCAATACAGGTTTGAGAACGAAGATAAGAGTTAATACAACTCTTAATGTGATTATTCCAACTATAGTTAGTATCATACAAGTTAAAATCATAGTGGGGATCGTCATTGTCAATCTCAAAAATTTGATTTTCACTATTAAAATATAGAGAATAATTATCCTGATTACTATCATTATCCTGATTACTATCCCTAATTAAAACCCTAATTCGGGTGTCATCAGAAATGAAATTCCGAATGTCTTTGACGCCAACTAAATGATCAACCTTACTGTAATAACTAGAGCTGTCACTACAACCATGAATGTTTTTATCCATATCATTTCTAACCGGGTCTTCGTTTACACTAGTATTTTCAATAGGACCAAGGCTATCCATTGATTTACTTAGCCCACATCTGTATTCTAATTCCCCCTTAGACAAGATAAAATTGAACCATAATTTTTCCATAGAGTTTTCTTGCCTCTATTTAGATGTAAAGTATAATAGATGAATAGTCATTTGATGAAAAAAAAAAAATCATTTATTTCCTATCGGAATACGCATAATGGATACAATCATTAAACTAATAATGAGTGAATATTGAAGTAAAGGATTCTCGTTTGTGAGAACCTGGAGTATCAGTTCATTATATATGATATATGATACTTTACTTTTTTCTTTTCAATTATAAATATAAATTTTCAATTAGAAATAGCGATTTCCCTATGTTGTGTAAAATTCGCACTGAAAAAATTGAAAAAAGAAATTTTTCTCCTATCAAGAACCTTTTTCGTAAAATATCGTCTACTAATACAATAAAATCTCGTCTACTAATACAATAAGTTTCTATTCCAACACGGAACGAATAGGATAGAAAAGAATACACCAATCTTTAGGATCGGCTCAATCCTTTTAGTAAAAGATTGGGCCGAGTTTAATTGCAATTCAACAAACCAACAGTAATTACTGGATTACAAAGTATCCATTGCTTCGAATTCAAATTTTATTTATCTAAAGTATCCATTGCTTCGAATTCAAATTTGATCTCCTTCCATACTTCACAAGCAGCAGCTAGTTCCATACTCCATTTGCCAGCCTCGCGGATAATTTCATTACCCTGGCGGGCAAGGTCACGTCCCTCATTACGAGCTTTTACACATGCTTCTAAAGCTACTCGATTAGCTACGGCACCCGGTGCATTTCCCCAAGGGTGTCCTAAAGTTCCTCCACCGAATTGTAGTACGGAATCATCTCCAAAGATCTCGGTCAAAGCAGGCATATGCCAAACGTGAATACCCCCCGAAGCTACGGGCAGAACACCTGGTATAGAAACCCAATCTTGAGTGAAATAAATACCACGGCTTCGATCTTTTTCAATAAAATCATCACGTAGTAAATCAACAAAGCCCAAAGTTATGTCCCTTTCTCCTTCAAGTTTACCTACTACTGTACCAGCGTGAATATGATCTCCACCAGACAGACGTAAAGCTTTAGCTAGTACACGAAAGTGCATACCATGATTCTTCTGTCTATCAATAACTGCGTGCATTGCGCGATGGATGTGAAGAAGTAGACCATTATCTCGGCAATAATGAGCCAAGCTAGTATTTGCAGTGAACCCACCTGTTAAGTAGTCATGCATTACGATGGGAGCTCCCAATTCTCTGGCAAATATGGCCCTTTTAATCATTTCTTCACATGTACCCGCAGTAGCATTCAAGTAATGCCCTTTGATTTCACCTGTTTCAGCCTGTGCTTTAAAAATTGCTTCGGCACAAAATAAGAAACGGTCTCTCCAACGCATAAATGGTTGGGAGTTCACATTCTCATCATCTTTGGTAAAATCAAGTCCACCACGTAGACATTCATAAACTGCTCTACCGTAGTTCTTAGCGGATAACCCCAATTTAGGTTTAATAGTACATCCTAATAGGGGGCGACCGTACTTGTTCAATTTATCTCTTTCAACCTGGATGCCATGAGGCGGGCCTTGGAAAGTTTTAGTATAAGAAGGAGGGATTCGCAGATCCTCTAGACGTAGAGCGCGCAGGGCTTTGAACCCAAATACATTACCCACAATGGAAGTAAACATGTTAGTAACAGAACCTTCTTCAAAAAGGTCTAAGGGGTAAGCTACATAACATATATATTGATTTTCTTCTCCAGCAACGGGCTCAATGTGGTAGCATCGCCCTTTGTAACGATCAAGGCTGGTAAGCCCATCGGTCCACACGGTTGTCCATGTACCAGTAGAAGATTCAGCAGCTACTGCTGCCCCTGCTTCCTCGGGCGGAACTCCGGGTTGAGGAGTTACTCGGAAGGCTGCCAAGATATCAGTATCTTTGACTTCATATTCAGGAGTATAATAAGTCAATTTATACTCTTTAACACCAGCTTTGAATCCAACACTTGCTTTAGTCTCTGTTTGTGGTGACATAAGCCCCTCCCTACAACTCATGAATTGAAAATTTTCGCAACAACAAGGTCTGCTCGGCATAAATTAGGAGTTAATGAAACCTTTTCGAAGAAATCTTTCAAAAAATTATCAACTAATCCGAAAGGTTCCTTATTAGACCATGGTATTTGATTCGCCAAATACATCATTATTCTATATTCTTTCATATTCTATATTCTTTCATATGTATGGCGCAACCCAATCCGTGTTTTTCAAGTTTAGAATTCCTTACTTTTTTTTTGAATCGAAATGAAAATGAAATAAATGAAATAGAAATATTATAAATATATAATTATAATTAGAATTATAAATATAAAATATATATATAAAATATATAAATTAAATATAAAATATATAAATTCAATAATAAGTCAATAGTCAATAATAAGATAATACTATAATAATATAAATTCAATAATAAGTCAATAGTCAATAATAATCAATAATAAGATAATAAGATAATAAGAAATAATATAAAATAAGAAATAATATAAATTCAATAATAAGAAATAAGAAAGAATAAGAAATTCACTCTTGACAGTAATATATGTTGTATATGTAAATCCTAGATGTGAAAATATGCGTAATTCGTTTATGAAATGAAAAAAAAGGAATATAGATGGAAAAAGGGGGGATAGGTTGGACGTAAAAAAAAATCGATATGCTAAAATAAAATACGAAATGAAATAAGGGCTAATGAGATAGAAATAAGGAATCGTAAATAGAGTTCGGGTTCGAATTCCATAGATAATATGGATGGTATTGCCTATAATGATAGACAAATGAAAGACAATGATAGACAAATATGAAAGACTCTCTCAAAATTGTTATTTATTTATCCACTTGATATTTTGCAAATAGGTTGGTTGAACTTAAAAATTCCTTCATTGAATAAGGAAACAATCCAATTGAATTGCATTCAATTGGATGGTACCAACGAAATCGAGTGCTAATCCCCATTTCTTATTGAATTAACCGATCAACTTGCTGTCGAAGATTTTTTTTATTAGAAAATTTTCGAAAAAAAAAATTGACATATTTCACTTTATTTTATTATGAGAATAAATCCTACTACTTCTGTTCCTGGAGTTTCCACGCTTGAAAAAGAAAATCTGGGACGTATTTCTCAAATCATCGGTCCAGTACTGGATGTAGCCTTTCCCCCGGGCAAGATGCCTAATATTTACAACGCTTTGGTAGTTAAGGGTCGAGATACCATCGGTCAACAAATTAATGTAACTTGTGAGGTACAGCAATTATTAGGAAACAATCGAGTTAGAGCTGTAGCTATGAGCGCTACAGATGGTCTAATGAGAGGAATGGAAGTGATTAACACGGGAGCTCCTCTAAGTGTTCCAGTCGGCGGAGCGACCCTAGGACGAATTTTTAACGTGCTTGGGGAGCCCGTTGATAATTTAGGTCCTGTAGATACTCGCACAACATCCCCTATTCATAAACCTGCGCCCGCTTTCATACAATTAGATACAAAATTATCTATTTTTGAAACAGGAATTAAAGTAGTCGATCTTTTAGCTCCTTATCGTCGTGGAGGAAAAATCGGACTATTTGGGGGAGCTGGGGTAGGTAAAACAGTACTCATTATGGAATTGATCAACAACATTGCCAAAGCTCATGGGGGTGTATCCGTATTTGGCGGAGTAGGTGAACGTACTCGTGAAGGAAATGATCTTTACATGGAAATGAAAGAATCTGGAGTAATTAATGAACAAAATCTTGCGGAATCAAAAGTGGCTTTAGTCTACGGTCAGATGAATGAACCGCCAGGAGCTCGTATGAGAGTTGGGTTGACTGCCCTAACTATGGCGGAATATTTCCGAGATGTTAATAAACAAAACGTACTTCTATTTATAGACAATATCTTCCGTTTTGTCCAAGCGGGATCCGAAGTATCTGCCTTATTGGGTAGAATGCCTTCCGCTGTGGGTTATCAACCCACCCTTAGTACCGAAATGGGTTCTTTACAAGAAAGAATTACTTCTACCAAGGAGGGATCCATAACTTCTATTCAAGCAGTTTATGTACCCGCGGATGATTTGACCGACCCTGCCCCTGCCACAACATTTGCGCATTTAGATGCTACTACCGTACTATCAAGAGGATTAGCTGCCAAAGGTATCTATCCAGCGGTAGATCCTTTAGACTCAACGTCAACTATGCTCCAACCTCGAATCGTTGGAAAGGAACATTATGAAACTGCGCAAAGGGTTAAGCAAACCTTACAACGTTACAAAGAACTTCAGGACATTATAGCTATCCTGGGGTTGGACGAAGTGTCCGAAGAGGATCGCTTAACCGTAGCAAGAGCGCGAAAAATTGAGCGTTTCTTATCACAACCCTTTTTCGTAGCGGAAGTATTTACTGGTTCCCCGGGGAAATATGTTGGCCTAGCAGAAACAATTAGAGGATTTCAATTGATCCTTTCCGGAGAATTAGACGGTCTTCCTGAACAGGCCTTTTATTTGGTAGGTAACATCGATGAAGCTACTGCGAAGGCTACGAACTTAGAAATGGAGAGCAAATTGAATAAATGACCTTAAATCTTTGCGTACTCACCCATAATCGAATTGTTTGGGATTCAGAAGTGAAAGAAATCATTTTATCTACTAATAGCGGACAAATTGGCGTATTACCAAATCACGCGCCTATTGCCACAGTTGTAGATATAGGTATTTTGAGAATACGCCTTAACGACCAATGGTTAACGATGGCTCTGATGGGTGGTTTTGCTAGAATAGTCAATAATGAAATCACTATTTTTGGAAAGGATGCGGAAAAGGGTAGTGACATTGATCCACAAGAAGCTCAGCAAGCTCTTGAAATAGCGGAAGCTAACTTGAGGAAAGCTGAAGGCAAGAGGCAAACAATTGAGGCAAATCTAGCTCTCAGATGGGCTAGGACACGAGTAAAGGCTATCAACGCGATTTCGTAACTAGTTGGTTAATCGAAAGAATTTCCGTATAAACAGAACTTTCGTTTCTACATCCCATTTTTATTCTGCTGATTAAATAGAATCAAATACAATCAAAAGTGAAATAGTGAAATTTGATCTAACGAAAAATTTGAAAATTGAAAACGGAAATAGAATAGGATGAAAAAGATAGAAAATCAATAAAAGAAGGTGGGTAGAAAAACTTATTAGACACCGGGATCAATGGTATCTAATAAGTTCTACCTACTATTGGATTTGAACCAATGACTCCCGCCGTATGAAAGCAATACTCTAACCACTGAGTTAAGTAGGTCATTTATTATCATAAGGAATCATAAAGAGAAAGAAAAGGGACCTATCACATCGATGGATTATAAATCCGATATTACTTCTAAGCAATACCAATCAAACCGACCAAAAAGGTATGATTATGATGTTGGATCATGTAATATTCATCTTGACAAGAAATTATCTAAATAATATGATAAAATATGTATCACAAACACAAGGGCTATAGCTCAGTTAGGTAGAGCACCTCGTTTACACGCGCGCCAATGTTTTTCAGGGGAGTCTATCATGCAATCAAAAAAAATTGATCCTTTTGAGAAATCGATGTCTTACTCCATTACTTTGAAGGAACAAAACAAGAGAACAATAGCCTGACAAATGGTTTGGTTCGATTCGGGTGCCGTTTAGGCAGGAGCAGGATCCGAATCGAACCTATCATTGATTTGAGATATTGATAGGGCGAATACCCAGTCTATTCAATGCTAGGCATAATGAGTATAAGGACCTCAAAAATTCTCTTTTCGTCCTATGAATCTTAAGGTGTATGAAGTTTCATCTTTGATTTTTTAATCAGGATGATAGAGACTTCATTTAACTTAGGTTGATCTAGGCCAGAAGCAGACCTACGTCAAGATAAACTTTCCCTTCTTTGAAACACTTTGGTAGTGCTCCTGTATCAGTAATGAATCAGAGCACATGGAACCATCTTCCTTTTTTTTCTAAGAGAAAAAATATATATATGGTAGACTAACTGATATTTCTATCAGTTAATGAAAGAGCCCAATGCAAAAAAATGCATGTTGGGTCTTTGAAATAGGTCGAATCATTTTGATAATAATCAGTTCGATCTGTTTTACCGAGAAGGTCTACGGTTCGAGTCCGTATAGCCCTATATTTTATATTTTTATTTTATATTTTATTAATTTTTATATTTTATTAATTTTTATATTTTATTAATTTTTATATTTTATTAATTTAAAATATTTATTAAATTAATAAAAAAATATTTATTAAATTAATAAAAATGAAATGAAAATAATATTCTTAAAACTAAAGCAAACTAAAACAATAAAGAATATCCAAATACAAATAAAAAAAGTTGTATAGTTTTTTTCCTAATTATTGTATTCTTTGTTGATTGGAACTGGTCGCTTCCAGTTGCTTGGTTAAAATCATTCCCATAAGCTCGCTCACAGGGAGATCGCTCAGAAACTGAAAACAAAAGCGCATTTCAACAGAATCTCATAAATATATATAATATATATTAAATATATATATATAGATAATATATATATAGATAATATCTATAAAAAGATATAATATCTATAAAATATAGATAGAAAATAAAAAATGTATTCTATATATAACTATATATAAATTTATTCTATATTCTATATATAACTATATAATATACTATATAATATATATATAAATTTATTCTATATTCTATATATATTCTATATATATAATAGATAATAAGATAATAGAAAAGAGAAAAGGTTTTTTTTTTTTTTTTTTTATTTCTAATACATATTAGATATTAGTTATATATTAGAATTCCTTTTATTTAGAAAAATACGAAATGAAGTGAAAACAAAAAAGTTTTACTTGTTTTGGATTTGTATAGTATTCTACTATACTATATAGTAATAGTATAAATATCTATGTAATAGTATAAATGTAATAGTATAAATATCTATTTATACTATTACTATACAAATTAGTACTATATCGAATACAAATTAGTACTATATCGAAATTAAATCGAAATAAGTGAAATGTAAATAGGATTAATTCCAATCAATAAATCTTAAAACGCAACAGCAAACAAACGAAACTAGACGATTCGATCAAACTGAATTGTTGGTTTGACTAAACAAACAGTTGTGGATGACTTGACAATGAATTCCAGGTCGAATCGACTAATCCGGTCTATTTTTCACATTCATAGGAGTTCGTCTATGTTTCTGCTTTACGAATATGATATTTTCTGGGCATTTCTAATAATATCAAGTGCTATTCCTATTTTGGCATTTCTAATTTCTGGAGTTTTAGCCCCGATTAGAAAGGGTCCAGAAAAACTTTCTAGTTATGAATCGGGTATAGAACCAATGGGCGATGCTTGGTTACAATTTCGAATCCGTTATTATATGTTTGCTCTAGTTTTTGTTGTTTTTGATGTTGAAACGGTTTTTCTTTATCCATGGGCAATGAGTTTCGATGTATTGGGGGTACCCGTATTCATAGAAGCTTTAATTTTCGTGCTTATCCTAATTGTTGGTTCAGTTTATGCATGGCGAAAAGGAGCATTGGAATGGTCTTAGTTCCTGAATATTCAGATAATAAAAAGAAAGAAAAAAGTAAAAATAATAATAACATTGAGTATGAATTCCATTGAATTTCCCTTACTTGATCGAACAACCCAAAACTCAGTTATTTCAACTACATTAAATGATCTTTCAAATTGGTCAAGACTCTCCAGTTTATGGCCGCTTCTTTATGGTACCAGTTGTTGCTTCATTGAATTTGCTTCATTAATAGGCTCACGATTCGACTTTGATCGTTATGGGCTGGTCCCAAGATCGAGTCCTAGACAAGCGGACCTAATTTTAACAGCTGGAACAGTAACAATGAAAATGGCTCCCTCTTTAGTGAGATTATATGAACAAATGCCCGAACCTAAATATGTTATTGCTATGGGCGCGTGTACAATTACAGGAGGGATGTTCAGTACTGATTCTTATAGTACTGTTCGGGGAGTCGATAAGCTAATTCCTGTGGATGTCTATTTGCCGGGCTGTCCCCCTAAACCCGAGGCAGTTATAGATGCTATAACAAAACTTCGTAAGAAAATATCTCGCGAAATCTATGAAGATCGAATTAGATCTCAACAGGGGGATCGGTGTTTTACTACCAATCACAAGTTTTGTCTTGTACGCAGTACTCATACTGGAAATTATAATCAAGGATTACTCTATCAACCACCATCTACTTCAGAGATTCCTCCTGAAACATTTTTCAACTACAAAAGTTCAATATCTTCCCACGAATTAGTGAATTAGGTAGGATTCAGAAACAGAATAACAAACAACGAATTAATCTTCATAAATTCGATTTCATCGTAAATGTGAAATACTTATCTTATACAAATTACAAATAAAAAAGAAAAGTGCGGGAGAGATAAAAAAGATGCAGGGCCGTTTGTCTGTTTGGCTAGTCAAACACGGGCTAGTTCATAGATCTTTGGGCTTCGATTACCAAGGAATAGAGACTTTACAAATAAAGCCCGAGGATTGGCATTCCATTGCTGTTATTTTATATGTATATGGTTACAATTATCTACGTTCCCAATGTGCTTATGATGTAGCACCAGGCGGACTGTTAGCCAGTGTGTATCATCTTACGAGAATAGAGTATGGTGTAGATCAACCGGAAGAAGTATGTATAAAAGTATTTGCTCCAAGGAGTAACCCTAGAATTCCGTCTGTTTTCTGGGTTTGGAAAAGTGCGGATTTTCAAGAACGAGAATCTTATGACATGTTGGGAATCTCTTATGAGAATCATCCACGACTGAAACGTATCTTAATGCCCGAAAGTTGGATAGGGTGGCCTTTACGTAAGGATTACATTGCCCCCAATTTTTATGAAATACAAGACGCTCATTGAATGATAAGAAACTAATTACAACTTCAAATATTCAAGGAATATTTGTACATTCTCTTCTAGCTCAAACGGAGGAATTGAGGTTTCATTCGTATTCTTATGGATAGGCTAATAAATAAAAAGAAATAAAAGACAATACATCATTGAAATTCTCGATTTTTGAAGATACCTTTTTATTTTATTTCGGACGAGCCGAGACAATAGGATGAACAACAAGGGTTCTATACCGTGAACTTTGTATCGCGCACATCACTTAGATGAACTCTAGAGAGTCACATAGAAAGGAATGAAGAAATGGAATATGAAAGAGAATACAAATAAATAAATGAAAGGGAATCGGATTCTATTTGTACTGTAGCTGAGATGAGTCTTGGTTATTTCTATCCTTGAACTCCTCTAGACCAGACTTTTGGTTGGGCCTTTCAACCAACTATTTTAATCTTTTTTTTTAATTAAATATGTATGAAGTATTAACATTCTTTTTGAATGTGAGGAGCCACAGCGTGAACAAATAAAAAAGAAGAGGAAAGATAATGAAATTTTTTTCTTTTACTACATTATTTATTTTTTTTACTACATTATAATTATAATAGACTCTTTGCTCATCTAAAAAATAGAAACAAAAAAAAAAAAAAAAATAAATAAAGAGAGGGTTTACTTCCAGATAGCTAGCTAGATAAGTATGTATTATGTCGATCTATATCAATTAATTTGTAGAGTAGATACTCATACAAATTAATCATACGCCGAGAACCAGATTTGAACTGGTGACACGAGGATTTTCAGTCCTCTGCTCTACCAACTGAGCTATCCCGACCATTACCGACGCATTATCCTCATAATACTAGATGACTTGGGTCTATGTCACTTAAAAATGAAAACAAAAAAAAAAACGAAAAAGTATTAAATTAAAAGGGGAATTTCTTGGATCTTTAAAAGGAAGACTTTGTAAATTTCAGTATGAGTAATGATATGGATTATGAATCATTCAAATAGGTATTCCTTGCTCAAGGGTGTTGATTTGTACGTATATCATATATATATCACAATATATCATATCACAAGACTTGTGATAAGAGAACAAAATTCTGCTAGGATACGCTTGTAAAATGGAAAAGAATAGGATGAATGAGAAACATAAGGAACTTTGAACCACTAACAAAAAGGGTAGGATAAAATAAATAGATAGCAAACGGGCTTTTTGGGGTTGGGGATAGAGGGACTTGAACCCTCACGATTTTTAAAGTCGACGGATTTTCCTCTTACTATAAATTTCATTGTTGTCGGTATTGATATTGACATGTAGAACGGGACTCTATCTTTATTCTCGTCCGATTAATCAGTTTTTCAAAAGATTTATCAGACTATGGAGTGAATGATTTGATTAATGAATATTCTATTCGATTCTTTCTTCAACTTGGAATCGATTCACAACAATTCTTTTTATTTTTCATATAAATTGATTTTGCATATAAATAAAAAAAATACGGGTTCGAGTCGTCTTTTTTGGTTTTTCATTAGTATACCTATTTATTTTATATTTTATATAGGTATATCTTGCATCCTTTCTGGAGTTTCGATATAAGGATTCCTTTACCAACAGTCAACCCCATTTGTTAGAATAGCTTCCATTGAGTCTCTGCACCTATCCCTTTTTTATTATTCTCGCTTGTTGAACCTTTGTTTATTTTCGTAAAATAATAGGATTTGGCTCAGGATTGCCCATTTTTCATTCCGGGGTTTCTCTGAATTTGAAAGTTATCACTTAGTAGGTTTCCATACCAAGGCTCAATCCAATCCAATTAAGTCCGTAGCGTCTACCAATTTCGCCATATCCCCTTTGTGTCTTGAGATTAGGATCTCATTAGGATGCACTTCCTTCCCCCTTTCTCCTTCCCTTCCTTTCCCCTTTCTTTCATTTATTTATTTTCTTTCTTTTTATGCGAAAACCGTTGAATTTAGTATTGAATTTAGTAGATATAGATACTGATTCTTATATCGAAGGGTCTTTACCTATTTTATTTCTTGTTTGTTTATCTTCTTTCGTCTCTATCGGAGACCCGTATTTATTTGGTCCAATCAGAAAATATTTTATCATTTCTGTATTCGCAATTCAATATAGATGGATATTCCATAACATATATATGCCCCCCTTACTCTCAGTTTTCTCAGGCAATTTACTCGAACGGTCGATTTTTTTTTTTTTTTTCGTCTTAGCTTCCGCCTTTATGAATGAAAACAAAAGAAAGGAGTCTCTCATCTCTCATTATGATCTGGATTTCATTTCTATGGGTTGCATCTTTTCTTTTTTCTTTAATTTTATTTTTATTCTTATTCTTTTATTAGACTATCCTATATAACCATAATAAGATAACTAAAAAAATAAAAATAAAAATGAAAATTGAATTTATTCATTATTAAAATTTATTCATTTTAAAATTTATTCATTATTAATTATTTATTTTCTAGTATAATAGCATAATAGCTAGAACTAATTATTCCATTCATTTCTATTTCGACTTCGAAGATAATTCGAATTAGTTAGTCTAAAAAACAAAGTTTCATTCTAATTATTTAGACTTATAACGTATCATTTATATAATGATAATATATATATAAATTATATATAAATATAAATTATATATAAATGCATAAAAATATTTTCACTATAATTATCTAATTATTAGACTCTATTTATAATTCTAAACTAAATATAAATAAATTAAATATATATTAAATCTATATTAAATATAAATAAATATTAAATATAAATAAATTAAATCTATATTAAATCTATCTATCTATATTAAAATTAAATCTATCTATTAAATTAAATCTATATCTATATCTATATAAAAAAAAAAAATTATATATAATTTAAATGTAAAATATACTAAAAATATACTAAAAAATACTAAAAATATAAAATAAAAAATATAGTAATATTATACTTAGTATACTAATATTATACTAATATATATATAATACTAAATTATATATATAATACTAAATAGAATATAATACTAAATAGAATAGAATACTAAATAGAATAGACTAATAGAATAAAGATAACATATAATAAAATAAATATAAAATAAAAATATATAATATAGAGATAAATAATAAATAATTATAAAAATTATAAATATATTTATAATTTATTTTTATAATTTTTATAATTATAATAAAATTAGAATTAAATTATAATAATATTATTATAATTTAATATTATTAAATATAATGTTATTAAATATTAATATGATTAAATTAAAATATGATTAAATTAAAATATCATTTTTAATATGATTAAAATATAATCAAATAGAATGATTAAAATATAATCAAATAGAATTATATTATTCTATTCTTAATTATTATATTCTATCAATATTAGATTGAATATTAGATTGAATCTACCATTATTATATATTATTATATATTATTATATATCATTATATTAAATATGATTATATTAAATATGGCATAAATTATGTATGGCATAAATATGGCATTTAAAATTTAAAATTCTAGTTTTTCTAAATTCTAGTCTATAATTCATATTAATAATTCATAGTAATTATGAATAACTAATAGATAGTTAATAGATAAGATCGTAATAGTTTGCTGAATTCCTATGGATACAAAATTTCTATTATTTGAGCCCGCTTAGCTCAGAGGTTAGAGCATCGCATTTGTAATGCGATGGTCATCGGTTCGATTCCGATAGCCGGCTTTCTCTATTTGTTTGCTTTTTTACTTTTTTACATGATTGATAATGTTTTTTTGAAATCAAAGAACATTGAAAAAGCTTTTTCCCCCTTTTCTTTCCAAAGGTCAACGATCCGTTTATTATGTCGTAGAAACTTTCAATTAGGAATAAAATTGGAGGAGTTAGATCTTTGCAGAATAAATCAAGAAAAAAAAAAAGGAAACTTTTTTTGGTTTAATTTTTAGATTTTAATTTTTATATTTTATATTTAATATATATTTTATATTTAATATATTTATATATTATATATATTTTATTTTAATTTCTATTTTTTGTATACATTATATACAATATACATTATATACAATACAAAAAAGTATGGATATTGATCCAATTCATCTCATTAATATTTGTAGTACAATCCTTCAGTCGATTTCGCTTCATTTAGTTCAGTTTTAATTTAGGTTTATGAAATTTCAATAAAATTCAAATTAATAAGGAGTCTTTATGTCGCGTTACCGAGGGCCTCGTTTCAAAAAAATACGCCGTCTGGGGGCTTTACCGGGACTAACTAGTAAAAGTCCTAGAGCCGGAAGCGATCTTAGAAACCGATCGCGCTCCGGTAAAAAATCTCAATATCGTATTCGTTTAGAAGAAAAACAAAAATTGCGTTTTCATTATGGCCTTACAGAACGACAATTACTTAAATACGTTCGTATTGCCAGAAAAGCAAAAGGGTCAACAGGTCAGGTTTTACTACAATTACTTGAAATGCGTTTGGATAACATCCTTTTTCGATTAGGTATGGCTTCAACTATTCCTCAAGCCCGCCAATTAGTTAACCATAGACATATTTTAGTTAATGGTCGTACAGTAGATATACCAAGTTATCGCTGCAAACCCCGAGATATTATTTCAGCGAGGGATGAACAAAAATCTAGAACTCTGATTCAAAATTATCTTGATTCATCCACCCATGAGGAATTACCAAAGCATTTGACCCTTCACACATTACAATATAAAGGATTAGTCAATCAAATAATAGATAGGAAATGGGTCGGTTTGAAAATAAATGAATTGCTTGTCGTAGAATATTATTCTCGTCAGACTTAAACCTAACTAAAATAACAAAACAAGGGTTCTGCTCCCTTTTCACCTGAGTTAAGGTTAAGTAAAGGAAGACAGGGTAAGGGATTTGATTCGGAAATTTTATTTTTCTCCTATTCATGTATGATAGATCCGTAGGTAGATTTTCATCCCCTGTACGCTATTTTACGTATTCCGTATTAAAAAGAAATTGGGAATAGAGAATCTATATCAAAGAAGGGTCTAACTCTTTAGTATCTGTTCTTATTTGATTTGATACATTGTAGTCAGTTACATTGGCGAATTAGGTGAAGGTGCGGAAAGAGAGGGATTCGAACCCTCGGTAAACAAAAGTCTACATAGCAGTTCCAATGCTACGCCTTGAACCACTCGGCCATCTCTCCTACATAATTATTATGGCCGATAACCCGAGCGAATAGCGAGTTATTCATATTAGATTGTTCGAGAGGTACGAACAATATCAATTCTAACTAGAAAACTAGCTATAAAAATAGAAAACTTTTCATCACTTTTTTCAGCACTTTTTCTTTAGCCTCCCGACTCGAAGAAATTTTTTTGTGAGGGGGCTGTTAAAAATAAATAATATAATACGATAAACATATACCATATATATCTATTCATGTTTGCGAAAAAGGCACTCCCATCTTTTTTCTGATATTTCTACCGGACTGGATTAAATCAATGAATTGAAACGAATCAAATCAATCGATTGGTTTTTTTTTTTTAGACTATGCTTAATGGATATTTTTAGTTCATAATTCTCTTTAGACTCTAATTCCCCATTTCTATAAGAATTCTAAAATTCTTTTCCAGTTTTAGATCTCTCAACAACAACCTCTTACTCTGTAAATCTATTACAAATTCATAAATCCTCTAAGGGATTTTTATATTTGATTATATGTTGTATACCTGCTATGCACAAAACACAAAAAAGGGCAGTTATTTTATTTTCATCATAGAACGATTATTCGATTATTTTTCCTCTTTTTATCATAATTTAATCAAAACTTCTCTAATTTTGCTAATCTATCCTAATCCGTAGGATAAATTTTTTGATTCTTCAACTTCGATGAAATCGTAATAATTCTTTTTTCTTTTTATATTTTATTCTTATACTAATAAATTCTTATACTAATAAATTTGGATGAAATAAAATAGGATTCAAATATTTCTTTTTTTTTTTTTTTTCTTGATTCCTGCCAAAAAAAATTGAAGTAAAGTAGAGGGCTATATCTTTTTTTTTTTTTTTTTTATGGAATGGGTCTGCTTTTATGTTATTTCGTACTGTACGCTTCCTTTGTTTGTGAGATCCTTTTTTTTTTCTCACGAAGGGGTAATGAAAAGAGTTATAGAATGGATTGCTACCTATGCCTAGATCGCGGATAAATGGAAATTTTATTGATAAGACCTTTTCAATCGTAGCCAATATCTTATTACGAATAATTCCGACAACTTCAGGAGAAAAAGAGGCATTTACTTATTACAGAGATGGTGCGATTTGATTATTATTATATAATTATAATTATTTTATATATTTTAATTATTTTATATATATTTTTTTTTTTATTTTTATTTTACCGCTCTTAGTCTTAGGAAAAAGACACATGATTCGGAATAGAAAAAAAAAAAAAAAGACTATTGAAAAAAAAAAAGAAATCTACGCTTGTTGAAGGTGAAGTTTATAAATAAAGCAATTCCTTCTGTCGTGTATCCCCGATTAATGCAACCTCAGATGCTTCAATTGTTGATTCGAGTATTGAGCGAAAGGTTACACCTATGGGTCTGTATTGTGGGTCAACCCTACTACACTAGTACCAATAGGCGGCATAGAGGAAGAAGCACTACATCTAGGAATCAACAACACGAAAACTTTGTTATTGTTATAAAGGATTCCCTTTCCTTATCGGGATCGGAACTAAGAGAAATGGTTGGGACAACAAACATCCATCTTGTTCGTACTTTGGATACCCATATAACCATCGAAGATTGTTGAAGTGACTAATTCCTGGAAATTAAGGAGCGTTGAGAACAAAGAAATTGTTGGAGTTTACTTTATTTATCTAGTACGAACACGCTTGATGGTAAGAAAAGATCTTTTGCAAGAGGGTTGGCTAGAGATTTCTTGTAAAAACATTAGCCCCGCTCAGTTCATAATGACAATATTTCGACCTTTTTTTTAATTCCATGGATTATTCTCATTATGCACATAAAGGAGGAGCCGTATGAGGTGAAAATCTCACGTACGGTTTTGGAACGGAGAATTCGTTGAATCGAATGACGACCGTAACGGATGTCGGCTCAATCCGAAGGAAATTATGCGGAAGCCTTACAGAATTATTATGAAGCTATGCGACTAGAAATTGATCCCTATGATCGAAGTTATATACTCTATAACATAGGCCTTATCCACACAAGTAACGGAGAACATACAAAAGCTTTAGAATATTATTTTCGAGCACTAGAACGAAACCCGTTCTTACCACAAGCTTTTAATAATATGGCTGTGATCTGTCATTACGTGCGACTATCTCCACTATAGAAATAAAAAAAAAAAAGGAAAGAAAGAGCAAATACGCTAGTAAATAAATACGCTAGTAAATAAAATAGGCTTTCTACATATTGCATCGTCCAAAAAACGATTTTTATCAGCTGTAACAAAAAAAGAAAAAAAAAAAAGAAACTTCATAGAAGTCAAAATATGAAGAAATATATATGCCTAGATACTTTATTCTATGGATAAAGGATCTAATTGATAGAGGAAGCACCGTAAAGATCAATTAGCGAGGTTTTGGGCCGATACAATAAAAATAAATAAGAACTGCTTATTTATGTCATGATATGAGATAAAAATTAGGAATCAACTTATGTAATAGAGCCGATCCCCTAAGTTATTGAGCAGCGGTGTAGCATCAGATCCCAAAGACAGTAAGTCTTTTTTATGAGGAAGAAGTCTTTTTCAAGGATTCTATATAAATTTATATATGATATGAAACCGAGATAGTTACCTTTCAGAAAAATCTAACGGACGATAATCCCGAAACGCCTATGCTTTATTTTTCTGAAGGTGGGAGAAAAGATAAAACTCATTATTAATTTAATCCAAATTAAAGTTTGAAACTCATGTAATTAACCTCTTTTGGTTAACCCGAGACAAATCGATAGGATCTATGAGAAATCTCATTCAATTGGATATATGGTAGGGTAAAAAAATGGGACACCAAAAGAATTGACTGCCGAGCCGTATGAGGTAGGAAACTCTCAAGTACGGTTCTAAGGGAAGGAATTGACCCGCCTATTCCGACC
>NW_028322672.1:0-7500 GCF_047325235.1 Durio zibethinus
AATTATTTCGAAATATATAGTTTCAAAAAACAAAATACCCTTTCGAACCGAACAAAAAAAAAGAATTAAAAACGAAACAATAATTGTACTTAGATCAATTCACACCTAATAGATTAGGATTTTATTCAATTAGGAACGTATCATAAAAAAAAAATTCCTGGTCGGGTCAATAAGATCATGAAAAGCATTTCGATTTATTTATCTCTTATTTTACATATAATGGATTTGCCTGGACCAATACACGATTTTCTTTTAGTTTTTCTGGGATCGGGTCTTATATTAGGGGGCCTGGGAGTGGTATTACTTACCAATCCAATTTTTTCTGCCTTTTCATTGGGATTGGTTCTTGTTTGTATATCCTTATTCTATATTCTCTCAAATTCTCATTTTGTAGCTGCTGCCCAGCTTCTTATTTATGTGGGAGCCATAAATGTTTTAATCCTATTTGCTGTGATGTTCATGAATGGTTCAGAATATTATAAAAATTTTAATCTGTGGACCATTGGGAATGGCCTTACTTCGTTGATTTGTACAAGTATTCTTGTTTCGCTAATTACTACTATATTAGATACATCATGGTACGGGATTATTTGGACTACAAGATCAAACCAAATTATAGAACAAGATTTGATAAGTAATAGTCAACAAATTGGAATTCATTTAGCAACAGATTTTTTTCTTCCATTTGAATTCATTTCACTAATTCTTTTAGTTGCTTTGATAGGTGCAATTGCTGTGGCTCGTCAGTAATAAATCTTTCTAACTAGGAATAGCAAGCAATCCAAATTAAACTTTTTTCTGTCTTATCGCATCTATTTTCCTTGAATTCTTGTTCGTGTATAAAATATAAAATAGAAATTCGTTTATTCGAGATATTTCCAATATATTCTTTTTGTTATATTCTATTCTAGTCAATCAAATCCGTTGAATTATTGTTCATATTAAAATGAATCGAAATTGATAAGGAGTTGGTCAATGATGCTCGAACATATACTTGTTTTGAGTGCCTATTTATTTTCTATCGGTATTTATGGATTGATCACGAGTCGAAATATGGTTCGGGCCCTTATGTGTCTTGAACTTATACTGAATGCGGTTAATATAAATTTTGTAACATTTTCTGATTTTTTTGATAGTCGGCAATTAAAAGGAAATATTTTATCAATTTTTGTTATAGCTATTGCAGCCGCTGAAGCAGCTATTGGATCAGCTATTGTTTCCTCAATTTATCGTAACAGAAAATCAACGCGTATCAATCAATCAACTTTGTTGAATAAGTAATATTAATAATATTAAATTATAAGATTCACCAATTTGAATTAGCATGTCCAATATGTTGGAATCTACATCATGTTTTCGAAAACGTAAGAAATCAAAGTATCTTGGTCCTTTCTTATGAGTTGATCCCGAAGGAAATTGATTAGAAAATTTCTGGTAAATCGTTGATTCATCTGGTGTTTAACTATAATGATTCATTTACAAGTTTACTAGATTGAAATTTTATGATGTTCAAAAAATTATAGATCCCATGTCACATTCAGTAAAAATTTATGATACATGTATAGGGTGTACTCAATGTGTCCGAGCCTGCCCCACCGATGTGTTAGAAATGATACCTTGGGATGGATGTAAAGCTAAGCAAATTGCTTCCGCTCCAAGAACAGAAGACTGTGTTGGTTGTAAGAGATGTGAATCCGCTTGTCCAACAGATTTCTTGAGCGTTCGAGTTTATTTATGGCATGAAACAACTCGAAGTATGGGTCTAGCTTATTGATACGTTCCCGAAAACCCCACTTGAATACATTTTGAATCCATTTTATTTTTTTTTTACTGAAAAAACCCGTGCTCAAAAAAAATCTTTTTTGAGCACGGGTTTTTCTGGTCCAAGTGCATCTTGTCTTTACCACGAATTATTTTCCTTGGTTAACAATAATTGTAGTTTTACCAATATCTGCAGGTTCTTTAATTTTCTTTCTTCCTCATAGAGGAAATAAGCTAATTAAGTGGTATACTATGTGTATATGCATATTTGAACTCCTTCTAACAACCTATGCATTTTGTTATCATTTCCGATTGGACGATCCATTAATCCAGCTGGAGGAAGATTATAAATGGATAAATTTTTTTGATTTTTACTGGAGATTGGGAATAGATGGACTTTCTATAGGGCCCATTTTACTGACAGGATTTATCACTACTTTAGCTACTTTGGCGGCTTGGCCAGTTACTCGAGATTCGCGATTATTCCATTTCTTGATGCTAGCAATGTACAGTGGTCAAATAGGATCATTTTCTTCTCGAGACCTTTTACTTTTTTTCATCATGTGGGAGTTCGAATTAATTCCCGTTTATCTACTTCTATCCATGTGGGGGGGAAAGAAACGTCTGTACTCGGCTACAAAATTTATTTTGTACACTGCGGGGGGTTCCATTTTTTTATTAATAGGAGTTTTGGGTATCGGTTTATACGGTTCTAATGAACCAACATTAAATTTTGAAACATTAGCTAATCAATCGTATCCTGTCGCACTGGAAATCATATTCTATATTGGATTTCTTATTGCTTTTGCTGTCAAATCGCCGATTATACCCTTACATACGTGGTTACCAGACACCCATGGGGAGGCACATTACAGTACTTGTATGCTTCTAGCCGGAATTTTATTAAAAATGGGAGCGTATGGATTAGTTCGCATCAATATGGAATTATTACCCCACGCTCATTCCATATTTTCTCCCTGGTTGATAATAGTGGGTACAATGCAAATAATTTATGCAGCTTCAACATCTCTTGGTCAACGGAATTTAAAAAAAAGAATAGCCTATTCCTCCGTATCTCATATGGGTTTCATAATTATAGGAATTGGCTCTATAACTGATACGGGACTCAACGGAGCTATTTTACAAATAATATCTCATGGATTTATCGGTGCTGCACTTTTTTTCTTGGCAGGAACGAGTTATGATAGAATGCGTCTTTTTTATCTCGACGAAATGGGTGGAATGGCTATTCCGATTCCAAAAATATTTACGATGTTCAGTATCTTATCGATGGCTTCTCTTGCATTACCGGGCATGAGTGGTTTTGTTGCAGAGTTGATAGTCTTTTTTGGAATAATTACCAGCCAAAAATATTTTTTAATGCCAAAAATACTAATTACTTTCGTAATGTCAATTGGAATGATATTAACTCCTATTTATTCATTATCTATGTCACGTCAAATGTTCTATGGATACAAGCTATTTAATGCTCAAAGTTCTTATTTTTTTGATTCTGGACCACGAGAGTTATTTGTTTCGATCTCTATCTTTCTACCAGTAATAGGTATTGGTATTTATCCGGATTTTGTCCTCTCATTATCAGGTGAGAAGGTCGAAACTATTCTATATAATTATTTTTATAGATAGTTTTGATGAATAAAACAAAAAATCAAAAAGTAATCCTATGATTTTTAAAATTGTTCGTTGTACAGTGAAAAAAAAAAGAAAGAAGTCTTTTTTCTTCTCTTAAGTTTAAGTTAAGTAAAAAAAGGTAAAAGAATTAAATTGAATTTTAATCAGACATCTTTGGCTTTTGTTAGAACCTTTTGAATCAAGTAGTGGAGTGATTCAAAAGGTTCTTGACAGCTTACAATAAGTTTTCTTATATATACGCTGTCCTATCTTAGTATTTGTTAGGCTTAGCCTTTTTATTCAATTCAATTAGATGTTAATGTAAATGAACCATAACTATGTAAACCTATTCCTAATAGATTGACCCCAAAATAGCATATCCAAATTATAAGAAATCCCATAGAAGCCACAAGTGCGGAATTTACACCTTCCAAATTTTTATTTGTTCGGGTATGTAAATAAATCGCGAATACGGTCCAAGTAATAAATGCCCAAGTTTCCTTTGGGTCCCAATTCCAATATGATCCCCACGCCTCATTAGCCCATACGGCTCCCGAAAGAATTCCTATGGTTAAAAAGATAAACCCGAGACTAATAATACGATAACTCCAACGATCCAATTGTTGAGTCAATTGATACCTGTAAAAATTTTTAGAAGAAAGAAAATAAGTGTTTAATAAAACATTGCTTCTTTCATTCATGTATTGGATTTCGCCAAACGAAAATGACTGATTTAATAAATTATTGTTTTTACCAATAATTTTTATGGCTTTTCGAAATGTAATGACTAGAAGAGCTACTGATAATAATGATCCACATAAAAGAGCTGCATAGCCTAATACCATCATACTTACGTGCATCATTAACCACTGGGATTGGAGAGCAGGCGCTAATATTGCGGATTGATGCATTTTGGTTAAAAGACCCGAAGTGGCAAAGCCTTGGGTAAAAATAACACTTGGTGCGGTTATTGCGCTTAAATCATTTTTACGCTTTTTAAAATAGTAAACCATATGAATAAGGGAGAAACCCCATGAAAGAAAGATTAATGATTCATATAAATCACTTAATGGGAAATGTCCTGAATAAATCCAACGAGTGACTAATAATCCTGTTATACAGAAAAAGGTAACTATCATGCCCTTTTCTGATGAATCATATAGTCCTACGACTTCATCGACTAATAAGAATAAGGTTAAAAAATGAATTGTAATTACAATTGAAACGACCGAAAAGGATATATGAGTTAATATATGCTCTAAAGTTGAAAAAATCATAAGAATTCTGAAAAAAGCGAGGGTTTCTAGATTTTATGGAATGGAAATCAGGAATTAAATTCATTATAGGACTTATTCTATCTCTTTTAGAAGATACTATGCCGCTACTCGGACTCGAACCGAGATGCTCTAGCACTGCTTCCTAAGAGCAGCGTGTCTACCGATTTCACCATAGCGGCTTGCTCGAAATCATAATAAGCCATTTTTTATTCAATCGTCGAGATTGAAGGTGAAGGGGTCAATTCAATGTAAAATGTAAAAGAAGCATTTAATTTAAATTGATGAATAAAAACTCGTTTAAATAGCAATTTGAAGGTTCAAAAAGAATCTTTATTATTTATCGTTTTATTTAATTATCCTTTTTTTTATTTAATATTTAATTTAATATTTAATTATTTCAACAGAGATTTTATAGTTTGTGTTTTCCTAAAAGAGAACTCCTCTATTGTAACTAAACTAACTAGTTGTAACTTCAATTCATAGATAGAATTCAACAAAAAAATGTTCTTTATCATTTTAATTTTTTAATGATTCATCTCTCATTCTTTTATATGATTTTTATGAATCTATAAAAAAAAAAATGCTTATCAATTGAATGAATAAATGAATGAAAAAATATTATTTTTAGAGATCACAATTTCAGCACCACATCCAATGATTTCAAAAGATTTATGTAATTTGCATAGCTTTGTATTAATCGTTAGGATTTTGCGTTTTAAGGATTTATCAAACCAACTAGATATTGGGTTGTACACGTTACGTTATATAAAAAGCGTTTCGATTCCTGTCATAATTGTACCATACTTCAAAAAAGTATTTCGAATTTCGAATTCTAAAAATATGTCTTGATTCATCTTCTTATACAAACATAGAATTTTTTTAGATCATTTTAAATTGATACATTATTTGTATATCCACTAAATTATAAAGGGAGTTTTCTCAATTGGGTTGAAAGCAAGGGAAGGATATATAGTAATTCAGAGAAATAATGATTCATAAAGTTACAAAATTGAAACTTAATGGATTAGTTTCAACAACCCAGTTAAAGCTCTTATATATATGTGCTCCGATATAGCTATAGTATAAATATACAAATTTTTATTATTTAATTATTTAATTATTTATTATTATAAATTGAAATTGAATATTATAAAAATAACAAATTATTATAACACTAAGATACCAAATGGGGCGATGGGGAAAATGAGAATCCCCATCCCGGAAATGAAAAAAAAAAAGATATTCAAAAAAGAAAACCTTTGTATCTTATTCGAGTTAAACCAATTCAGATTAAAAAAAAATTATTTGTCGTACAAAAAAACTTTTTGAATTACCCGTAAAAATAGATCTCGATAATGAAAAAGCTTTCAACGCCGCCCAATATCCTTTCTTTTTCCAAACATTTTTTCGAATACGCTTTTTTGATGTAGAAGTACGTTTTTTTGGAACTGCCATTCAAAAAAAAGGTTATTTAGTGCTATAGTTGGATGTCAAAGACATCTATTTTTAAAACAAAATGATCGGTGTCTTTATGTCATTATTTATCTATTCCTATAGATTTTCTAGATTAATAGATTTTCTAGATTATAATTATCTATATACTACTATATAAATTTCATAAGAACTAAATAGAGATGGGAAAATAACATAAAATGCTTCTATTCTAGAAAAAAAAAAAAAAAAAATATGATATAACCTTTTTTTATTTATATTCCATACACTATCCAGAAAAAAAGAAGAATTTGTATTTAATTTATTGGTACCTTTCTTTTTTATATCTCCATTCAAATCTATAGGATAGATTAGGATCTATTATGATATATAAATTGAATTGATGAAATCAAAAAAACGTAAAAAAGAGTCTTTCCTTCTCTATCTCTGCCTATTTTTTTTGTCGTCCTACATTTATAATTTATACATCTCCATTTATACACGAAAAATACATCAAAACAAAAAAATGTAAAAAAACCATTTTATTTACCTAATAAAAAACAAACTTGAATTTTTTTCTATTAATTGGTAATTGGTCAAGCTCGAAGAGAGAGTATGCCCAATTTTCATTTTCAATCAAATTCGAATGAGACTCGTAATTAATCTGTTAAAGGATACATAATTTTGAAAAAAAAAAAGAATATTTTTTTTTTCCATTAGTAACTCGGTGATATCATTTGATTACTTCTAACTTCGAAATTTGAATATTTTTGAAATATTTGAGAAAGATTAAAAGATTAATAATAGAAAATTCCAGTTAACTTTGTAATATCTTGATTGTATTATTGCTCCCTTTCCATCAAAAGAGATAAGAGCCGGTGAATCAGAAACGATTAATTAAGAAAGAATAAGAAAAAAGTTTTTATGGAGCATACATATCAATATTCATGGATCATACCTTTTGTGCCACTTCCAATTCCTATTTTAATAGGAATGGGACTCCTACTTTTTCCGACGGCAACAAAAAATCTTCGTCGTATGTGGGCTTTTCCCAATATTTTATTGTTAAGTATAGTTATGATTTTTTCGGTCGATCTGTCCTATTCAGCAAATAAATAGAAGTTCTATCTATCAATATGGATGGTCTTGGACCATCAATAATGATTTTTCTTTCGAGTTTGGCTACTTTATTGATTCACTTACCTCTATTATGTCAATATTAATCACTACTGTTGGAATTTTTGTTCTTATTTATAGTGACAATTATATGTCTCATGATCAAGGATATTTGAGATTTTTTGCTTATATGAGTTTATTCAATACTTCAATGTTGGGATTAGTTACTAGTTCTAATTTGATACAAATTTATATTTTTTGGGAATTGGTTGGAATGTGTTCT
>NW_028322672.1:37500-42500 GCF_047325235.1 Durio zibethinus
ATTTCTAGATGGATGGGGTAAGGTATTAGTACATCTAACACATAATTTAAATGTGAGAATTTGTCCTCTAAAAAAGGAAATATTGAATGAATTGATTGGAAATTATGGGATTTTGCGACTTCTTCCCCTTGTGAGTAAGATACTAATCGTAAGGAAAATGGAATTTCCACAATGACTGCAAATCCCACCGATATCATTTGAGAATATAAATTATTGTTGTGCCCAAAAAATGGATTTTGGTTGGAATCATTAGCAGAAATAATCAAATGATTCTGTTGATCCATTCGAATAATTAAACGTTTCACAATTAGTGAACTGAATTTATTACCATAACCCTGATTTTCCAAAAAAATCATCGATTTATTTAAACCATGATCATGAGCAAGTGCATAAATATACTCCCGAAAAATAAGTGGGTATAGGAAATCATGTCGGCGAGATCTATTTAGTTCTAAATATACTTGAAATTCCTCCATTTCAAATTCGATTTGAACCAAAGTATAGGGGATCTATTCGGTTATCAAATGATACATAGTGCGATACAGTCAAAACAAGGTATTATAGTAAGAAAATAATAGATACCTCGGAGACAGGTAGATTCATCAACGGATTCTCTATCCTATCTTTTGCCATCTAATTGATTTATGTTCGTTATAGGATAAGAAGATGGCTAGAAATCCTTTATTTTTTCAACCCAATCGCTCTTTTGATTTTGGAAAAAAAAAAAAAAATATCTTTTCTTTATCAATATACTGCTTCTTATACACATTCATGTCTAACCCATAAAGGGAATAACTAATAATTAGGACTCATAAAAAAATCGATAATTTACTCATGAGAAAAACCTTTACCGCATTAGGCACTAATTTATTTTTAACGTTTAATTAGATCGGGTAATCATTCAAATTGCGAACAGAAGCTCGTTACTTTTTGTTTCCCTATAATTGGGGCCGTAGAGCTCTATCCATTTATTCACTCGACCCAACTTTGAATTCAATTAATTTTTTTTGTTCCGCACCAAAAATTCAAAGACGATTTTTTTTTTTGGACTGATCCGGAAAAAAAATGGATTCTTAGAATTCTCCATTGATACGACATGCTCTTTTTTCCATCCACTCCTTTCAGGATCAGTCGTGGTCTTACAAACTGTACCGATGGTATGAACGAATCCCTTTCTTCATACAAATGTGTAAAAGATGCTAGTCGCACTTAAAAGCCGAGTACTCTACCGTTGAGTTAGCAACCCGAAAAAAATCGGAATAAAAAAAAAATGGAATTGCACGAGGCAATCAAAACATGAAATTAGCAAAAATTTGAATAAAATAAAAATACACGAAATTCTAAGATAAAAACATAGAAATAGAATAAGTGAAAATTTGTGGACCGCCTCCTGTCTTATTCATTCCATTGTTATCCATTTTTTTTTTTTTTTTTCAATACAATATACAATTACAATAAAAAAAACTTCTTGTATCACAACAAATTCAAAGAAAGAACCCATTATTTGAATGAAGTGAAGTGCCAAACTTGTGGGCGGGGATAAATAGATCTATTTATCTACGATCGAATTATATTTGTTCGATACACTGTTGTCAATATGATTGTAAATTTTGAATATAAATGTTGAGAAAAGAATAAAGAATATAAAAAAGACTATAAAAAAATACAATGAAAAAAAGAATTAAGTCAATTTTTTTTTTTTTTTTTATTATATTGTATTTTTTATTATTAATTATTAATAATATTTATTATTATAATATTTATTATTTTTATTATTAATAATATTTATTATTATAATATTTATTATTTTTATTATTAATAATATTTATTATTATAATATTTATTATTTTTATTATTATAATATTTATTATTATAATATTTATTATTATAATATTTATTATTAATTATTTATTATTAATTATTATTATTTATTATTAATTATTATTAATATTTTCTATTTTTATATGTTATTTTTTCTTGTTATTTTCTCTGTTTTTTTATCTTATTTTATGTTATTTTTTTTTTTTTATCTTATTTTATGTTATTTTTTTAAATGCAATTACTTCATTTATTCAATTGATCTTTTTTCTCTATATTTTATATCAATAAAATTAGCTCAATAAAATCTGTTATAGAACACGGTATTCTATAGTAGCAAAGCAATAAGAAATACGAATAATAAATAAAAAAGTATGAATAAAACAAAAGAGGGGGGAGGAAATTATAAAGAAAAATTTATACAAAGCTAGATATGAGTCATCCACCCCCTCTTTTTTGTATTTCATTAATTGAATTTTGTTTGATTAAGACTAAGTTCCGTAAAAACCCCGGCCTTCTTTAAAATATCATGGACAGTTCCTGTGGGTTGAGCTCCTTTTTCAAGGAAATAGAGAGAATAGCGGGAACATTCAAATGGGTTTGATTATTTATCGGATCATAAAAACCAACTTTTCGAAGATCTCTTCCCTCTCTTCGGGATCGAACATCAATTGCAACGATTCGATAAACGGCTCATTGGGATAGATGTAGTTAAATAATACCCCCCCCCTAGAAACGTATAAGAAGTTTTCTCCTCGTACGGCTCGAGAAAAAAAAAAAAAAATGATTAAAAGTTATGTCTATTAAAAGTTATGTCTATGTATGGAATTATAATGTATGTAATTAGAATGTCAAAAAGATCCATAAACCCGGCAAATCAATTAGACATTTAAACCCGTCTTTTTTTTTTCAAAAAAAAAGAAGAAAAAAGCATTCGTACTCTCATAACTCAAGTCAAATAACTCTCAAAATGCTCAAAAAAAAATCCTTAGGCATTCTTTTATTGAGTGGTCTCTAACCCCTTTTTTTGTTTGTCTCGTTTAGAATCGATTTCGATTCTTCATTTTGATCTAGTTGTTGAGACAATTGAAAAGGGTATTTCCTTGTTCTAGGATCCTTTATCTTTGTCTTGAATCATTGGGTTTAGACATTACTTCGGCGATATTTAATCATTTCAAAAATGGCAGCAACATGCCCCTTTTTCTCTCTTTTTTTCTTTCTATCAAAGAATCATATGAACGATTAATTCCCGCATTATACACTTTTGATCGAAAGAGTTTTACCAATTCCAACAATTTTTCTTTTTGATTTGAAAATAGTTTGAATCGGAGCTTTTCGATTTCTATATCAAAAATAGACTTACGAAGTTGTTCCAACTTATTTATTTCCATTAATTAACCCTAGATCCTTGCCCCTGAAAAATGGATGTTTCTCTTCGAGCTCCATCCTGTACTATTTACATTACAACCCAACAAAAAGACGGATTATAATAGAACAGAACAAAGGATGTCGAGCCAAAAGCACCTTCATTTCTACATAATGGAAGGTGGTGGGTTTTGACATCCACAGCCGATCATGTCCTTCAAGTCGCACGTTGCTTTCTACCACATCGTTTCAAACGAAGTTTTACCATAACATTCCTCTAGTTTGGAACATTGATTCAATTATGGAATCATGAATAGTCATTGGTTCAGTCGATACATAGTAATCTATCTATACTTTTTCCTTCTATATGAAATCAATTTCCTTCTATATGAATCTATATGAAATAAATAGATAATTTAGGAAGAAAAAGCCTCAATAAGAATTCAAATTAACCCATATTGTATGAATACAATATATTTTTATTTTTTTATACTTTTATTAATATTAAGCTTTTCTATTCTAATTAATAAGAAATTAATAATATAATTAATAATAATAATATTACGAATATTATAAATAACACAAATAAACTAATCTTTTTGAATCTGCCTTGCATCTTCAAATAACTCGATAGATCAAATAACTCGATAGAATAGATTCGCCAATCTCACAGTTCTTCGAGTGCCAATCTTAAGAAATCATTAAAAATCAAAAGCAAGAATCACATTTTCTCCAATATTTGACTCTTAGAAAGAAGGTTGTTAAAAAAAAAAGAGCAATTTAGATTCGGATATCGTTATTCTGATATATAAAAAGAGTAGGCTCTGGGACGAAAGGATTCGAACCTTCGAATAGCGGGACCAAAACCCGTTGCCTTACCACTCGGCCACGCCCCATTTAGATTTCTATTTGAAACTACTAAACACTAATATGGGTATTCCCTGTTCGTCAATTCCAGTTCCAAATAACTATGGAATAGATTAGATTCTTGCTAGGATTTTGGCACGTATGGATAGAGAATTAAACCGAATTTATTGATCATTACATATAATTCAATTAAGATATTGTATGAAAGTATGATTTCTTCTATTCTCTTGTAAGAATTGAAGGCTTTTTGATTGGGTGAGTTCAAAGAAGTATTGTTTAGTCTGCCTTATTTTCCTTTCTTCATTTTTTTCCTTATATCAAAAAACATATTAATAACTCAATCAAAATTATCTCCAAGAACAAAATTTTGTTATGCTTAATCTTAATATCTTTAATTTGATCTGTATCTGTTTGAATTCTGCCCTTTTTTCGAGTAGTTTTTTATTCGCCAAATTGCCCGAGGCCTATGCTTTTTTGAATCCAATCGTAGATTTTATGCCAGTAATACCTGTTCTCTTTTTTCTCTTAGCCTTTGTTTGGCAAGCTGCTGTAAGTTTTCGATGAGATCCTTAATACTGTCCTAGAAAAATTCATGATTTATTCAAGAAAAAAAAATTGTAACAATTGAAAAGATTAGATAAGTCTTACACTATGAACACTATGAACGAACCGAACCCTCAATTCAAAGATTGAAATTCTTGGATAGCCATGATAAAGCTGGATCATCCCATTTCCTCATTCTGACCCTTTTTCGCCGAAGAACCCTATTTGGATTAAAGTCCGCCACAATATATAATTGTTGGTATAAAAGAATTTTTTTTTGTAATGAAAAACTCAACTCTTATTATAAATGAATTTCTGAAAATTCTTTTCGATTTCTAGAAATTCTAGAAATCACTTTATTTCTTGGTGTCAAAATAGGCTATGTAGTATAAAAACGAGGAATCTAT
>NW_028322672.1:47500-50000 GCF_047325235.1 Durio zibethinus
TAAAAAATTTACATATAATTAATTTATAATAATTTATAATTGTATAATTGTACTTAGAATTGTATAATGTATAATTGTAATTTGTCAGCAAAGTTGTTTCTTTTTTTTTTTTCTTCAAATTCAAAGAATTCTTCTCACTTTATACATAGGTCATCGATTCAGCATTGGAAAAAGGGGCTCGAATCGTTTTATCGACATGAGTGTTTTATATCGAAAAAACATTTTCCACTATTTGAAAATATTTCTGTATTTATTAACATAGTAGTAGAAAGAGTACCCTGCTGCATCTGAACTTCAAACAGTTTGGCCTTAACCATGTTAATGGTCCCGGATTATTGGTTAATAGAGAATCAAAGTCGATGTACCAATGAATGACGAAATGCTATGGTTCTTAAATATGATTTTGAAATTTATTCAGAAGTAATTCGCGGGATCATGCACTCTTTTCTTTCCTAGTTATAATGAAAAAAAGTGCAACTGGGTGAATCCAGCCTATTCTTGAAATAAACAACTCGCACACACTCCCTTTCCAAAAAAGATCAATACACCAAGGACTACACTTAGATTTATTGGATTTGTTGCTAAAATATCGGTATTAAATCCGAAACTCCCGGCGGATGGCCAGTGACCCAAGGAAAGGAAAGAATCGGTTACATTTTTCATATGATCTCCTATTTTATTTTAGATAGACTAAAAAAAAAAAAAAGAACTCGGTTCTTTTTTTTGTATTATATCACTTTGACTCCTTTTCTATTTATTCTATTCTATCATATTTAGATTATTCTAATTATTCTAATTCTATGTATTTCTTTTTTTTTTTTAATAAATTATTAATTTATTATTAATATTAATTAATTTATTATTATTAAATTATTCATTATTATAAATTTTTATTTACCTACGTCTAAACGGAGTCAAAAATAGATTCTATTTAGCTAGAAATGTATTTTTTTTTTTCAGTTGAAAATTCCCAATAATAATGATACTTATTAGAATTAGGGGGGGGCGGGTTTCATGTCAATGGCAAAATACCTCATTTGTTGCAACACTCCTTTAAACAATAAAAAAGGTTTCTCTTGAACTAAGAAGGGGAAGGAAGAAAGCGAGTCAGTGTGATAATTCCTCATCCTCAAATTAATCCTTCCCATGGATTATTGTCCCAACAAATAAGTAATTGTAGGGGTGAAATCTTGATATAATTCGAAAAAGCGAGGAGTAAGTCCCAAGCCATAAAATAAGAAAAAAAAAATACACAATTCTCATGTTTATAGGATTAAACAAAGGGATTCGCAAATAAAAGTGCCAATGCTACAACCAGCCCATAAATTGTTAAAGCTTCCATAAAAGCCAAACTAAGCAATAAAGTACCTCGTATTTTTCCCTCTGCCTCGGGTTGTCTCGCGATACCTTCTACAGCTTGGCCCGCAGCAGTACCTTGACCAACTCCAGGTCCAATAGAAGCAAGCCCGACAGCCAACCCAGCAGCAATAACGGAAGCGGCAGAAACCAGTGGATTCATGATAAGTTCCTCGCACCAAAATAAAGAAATGGTTAATGATACAATCATCCAATGAATTTTTACTTAATTATATTATTCCATCACTAAGATTCAACCTGCCCAAGTAACTAAGAACTCCGAATGGAAGTGAGAATATTATTGAACCGTCAGAACTATTTCGATATCTTTTTTTTAGTTCCTATCCACTGGATTTTTTTGAATCCGCGCATACTTTGTTCTTCCATTTCTTTTTTTCTAACCCATTCTTTGCTTTGAATTCTTCGTTTTGTCTTTATTTTATCTCTTTATTCATTCAATTCAGAGTCAAAGACGAAACAGAAGAACTTCTATTCTTCTATTGGAATCCCTATCTAAATCCACAGTAGTAGGGTGGATTAGATATATTTTGAGTTCATATATAACTAGTCAATATCTAATATCCCATATACATGTGTTTCTTACATAACGTAAACCAACTATTCATATCTTAGATTCAATCGGATTCTAGAATTATTCCTCAAAGGATGGACAAGAGTTGGCTTATAGCCATTAGATTCCATATACCTAATTCTACCCCCCCTTTTTTTTCTAATCATTTTTTATATCGTTTTTTGTCAATTCGTCCCTTCCTTTTATTTATCATTATCTCACACGGATACAATCTAAATAAATAGACGAATTCATTAGACCAAATCATTGCATAAAAATAAAAAATCAATATCAATATTTGATTGAGCTAAGTTCATGCAATTTATTTTATTATTTATTAAAATTTTCTTTTGGTCAATCGTTGCATTGAATGAAATCGACTGAAATGGGAATCATTCTATAGAAAGAACAGCTTTTTTTAAATCATAGACCCTAAATTGATACCATAAGAATTCCTATTCAAATTAGGACTCATAATATTGAAATTGAATAAACCAAAACAATATCAATATAAAGATAATATTCATTGAAGGGAAATAGGATATAAATATAAATAAAAAAAAAATGGACCAA
>NW_028322673.1:10000-12500 GCF_047325235.1 Durio zibethinus
AGTAGCCGTTAAAGTGTCTGAAATGGGGACACTTTTTTCAAACGGTCACAAAATCTTCTCTACTTCGAGTTTTTAGCTGAATTTTTTTGTGCATGCCAACAAAAATAGAAGGATCATGCCTACAAAATTTGGGGCCAAAAATCCTTATAAAAAAATTTTAAAAAATCCCGAACCGCAAAAAGTTTCGAAAATCATGAAAAATAGAAAACGAGTCATCTTCCAACGAAACTTCACGTGAAGGCTTAGGGGACCATTGTATGAATTTACAAGCCATAAAAATGGCATTGGCATGGCAGAAATTTGAAGATGTGCCTAAACCCACCAGGGCCCAGCGTGTGCCGATGGTGCTCGAGGCAACCGCCCGCACCAGGGCCCAGCGTGTGCCGATGGTGCTCGAGGCAAGCGCCCGCACCAGGGCCCAGCGTGTGCCGACGGTGGTCGAGGCAACCGCCCGCACCAGGGCCGATAGTGTGCCGATGCTGCTCGAGGCAACCTGTCGCACCAGGGCCCAGCGTGTGCCGATGGTGATCGAGGCAACCTGCCGCACCAGGGCCCAGCGTGTGCCGATGCTGGTCGAGGCAAGCGCCCGCACCAGCGCCCAGCGTGTGCCGATGGTGCTCGAGGCAACCTGCCGCACCAGGGCCCAGCGTGTGCCGATGGCGCTCGAGGCAAGCTCCCGCACCAGGGCCCAGCGTGTGCCGATGGCGCTCGAGGCAACCTGCCGCACCAGGGCCCAGCGTGTGCCGATGGTGCTCGAGGCAACCTGCCGCACCAGGGCACAGCGTGTGCCGATGGTGCTCGAGGCAACCTGCCGCACCAGGGCCCAGCGTGTGCGGATGGTGGTCGAGGCAAGCGCCCGCACCAAGGCCCAGCGTGTGCCGATGGTGGTCGAGGCAACCGCCCGCACCAGGGCCCAGCGTGTGCCGATGGTGGTCGAGGCAACCTGCCGCACCAGGGCCCAGCGTGTGCCGATGGTGCTCGAGGCAACCTGCCGCACCAGGGCCCAGCGTGTGCCGATGGTGCTCGAGGCAACCGACCGCACCAGGGCCGAGCGTGTGCCGATGGTGGTCGAGGCAAGCGCCCGCACCAGGGCCCAGCGTGTGCCGATGGTGGTCGAGGCTGCCGATGATGGTCGAGGCAACCTGCCGCACCAGGGCCCAGCGTGTGCCGATGGTGCTCGAGGCTGCCGATGATGGTCGAGGCAACCTGCCGCACCAGGGCCCAGCGTGTGCCGATGGTGCTCGAGGCAACCGACCGCACCAGGGCCGAGCGTGTGCCGATGGTGCTCGAGGCAAGCGCCCGCACCAGGGCCCAGCGTGTGCCGATGGTGGTTGAGGCAACCTGCCGCACCAGGGCCCAGCGTGTGCCGATGGTGGTCGAGGCAAGCGCCCGCACCAGGGCCCAGCGTGTGCCGATGGTGGTCGAGGCAAGCGCCCGCACCAGGGCCCAGCGTGTGCCGATGGTGGTCGAGGCAATCTGCCGCACCAGGGCCCAGCGTGTGCCGATGGTGGTCGAGGCAAGCGCCCGCACCAGGGCCCAGCGTGTGCCGATGGTGGTCGAGGCAACCGCCCGCACCAGGGCCCAGCGTGTGCCGATGGTGGTCGAGGCAACCTGCCGCACCAGGGCCCAGCGTGTGCCGATGGTGCTCGAGGCAACCGACCGCACCAGGGCCTAGCGTGTGCCGATGGTGGTCGAGGCAACCGCCCGCACCAGGGCCCAGCGTGTGCCGATGGTGGTCGAGGCTGCCGATGGTGGTCGAGGCAACCTGCCGCACCAGGGCCCAGCGTGTGCCGATGGTGCTCGAGGCAACCGACCGCACCAGGGCCGAGCGTGTGCCGATGGTGCTCGAGGCAAGCTGCCGCACCAGGGCCCAGCGTGTGCCGATGGTGGTCGAGGCAAGCGCCCGCACCAGGGCCCAGCGTGTGCCGATGGTGGTCGAGGCAACCGACCGCACCAGGGCCCAGCGTGTGCCGATGGTGCTCGAGGCAACCTGCCGCACCAGGGCCCAGCGTGTGCCGATGGTGGTCGAGGCAAGCGCCCGCACCAGGGCCCAGCGTGTGCCGATGGTGGTCGAGGCAAGCGCCCGCACCAGGGCCCAGCGTGTGCCGATGGTGCTCGAGGCAACCGACCGCACCAGGGCCCAGCGTGTGCCGATGGTGGTCGAGGCAAGCGCCCGCACCAGTGCCCAGCGTGTGCCGATGGTGGTCGAGGCAAGCGCCCGCACCAGGGCCCAGGTGTGCCGATGGTGGTCGAGGCAAGCGCCCGCACCAGTGCCCAGCTTTTGCCGACGGTGATCGAGGCAACCGGCCGCTCCAGGGCCCAGGGTCTGCCGATGGTGCTCGAGGCAACCGCCCGCACCAAGGCTCAGCATGTGCCGCTGGTGATCGAGGCAACAACCCACAGCAGGGCCCAGCTTGTGCCGATGGCGGTCGAGGCAAGTGCCCGTACCGAAGGGCAGCCTATGCCGATGATGGTCGATGCATGTGCCATCACCATGCGT
>NW_028322673.1:22500-25000 GCF_047325235.1 Durio zibethinus
GATGTGCGATGGGTGCTGGTACTTGGCCTTGTGTTGGCCCCCTATCCCTCATCAAACCTCTGAGAATTCACACCCCCTTAAAGAGCATTTGAGATTTTACAGGTTTGCTACCAGTAGCCGTTAAAGTGTCTGAAATGGGGACACTTTTTTCAAACGGTCACAAAATCTTCTCTACTTCGAGTTTTTAGCTGAATTTTTTTGTGCATGCCAACAAAAATAGAAGGATCATGCCTACAAAATTTGGGGCCAAAAATCCTTATAAAAAAATTTTAAAAAATCCCGAACCGCAAAAAGTTTCGAAAATCATGAAAAATAGAAAACGAGTCATCTTCCAACGAAACTTCACGTGAAGGCTTAGGGGACCATTGTATGAATTTACAAGCCATAAAAATGGCATTGGCACGGCAGAAATTTGAAGATGTGCCTAAACCCACCAGGGCCCAGCGTGTGCCGATGGTGCTCGAGGCAACCGCCCGCACCAGGGCCCAGCGTGTGCCGACGGTGGTCGAGGCAACCGCCCGCACCAGGGCCGATAGTGTGCCGATGGTGCTCGAGGCAACCTGTCGCACCAGGGCCCAGCGTGTGCCGATGGTGATCGAGGCAACCTGCCGCACCAGGGCCCAGCGTGTGCCGATGCTGGTCGAGGCAAGCGCCCGCACCAGCGCCCAGCGTGTGCCGATGGTGCTCGAGGCAACCTGCCGCACCAGGGCCCAGCGTGTGCCGATGGCGCTCGAGGCAAGCTCCCGCACCAGGGCCCAGCGTGTGCCGATGGCGCTCGAGGCAACCTGCCGCACCAGGGCCCAGCGTGTGCCGATGGTGCTCGAGGCAACCTGCCGCACCAGGGCCCAGCGTGTGCCGATGGTGCTCGAGGCAACCTGCCGCACCAGGGCCCAGCGTGTGCGGATGGTGCTCGAGGCAAGCGCCCGCACCAGGGCCCAGCGTGTGCCGATGGTGGTCGAGGCAACCGCCCGCACCAGGGCCCAGCGTGTGCCGATGGTGCTCGAGGCAACCTGCCGCACCAGGGCCCAGCGTGTGCCGATGGTGCTCGAGGCAACCTGCCGCACCAGGGCCCAGCGTGTGCCGATGGTGCTCGAGGCTGCCGATGATGGTCGAGGCAACCTGCCGCACCAGGGCCCAGCGTGTGCCGATGGTGCTCGAGGCAACCGACCGCACCAGGGCCGAGCGTGTGCCGATGGTGCTCGAGGCAAGCGCCCGCACCAGGGCCCAGCGTGTGCCGATGGTGGTGGAGGCAACCTGCCGCACCAGGGCCCAGCGTGTGCCGATGGTGGTCGAGGCAAGCGCCCGCACCAGGGCCCAGCGTGTGCCGATGGTGGTGGAGGCAACCTGCCGCACCAGGGCCCAGCGTGTGCCGATGGTGGTCGAGGCAAGCGCCCGCACCAGGGCCCAGCGTGTGCCGATGGTGGTCGAGGCAACCTGCCGCACCAGGGCCCAGCGTGTGCCGATGGTGGTCGAGGCAAGCGCCCGCACCAGGGCCCAGCGTGTGCCGATGGTGGTCGAGGCAACCGCCCGCACCAGGGCCCAGCGTGTGCCGATGGTGGTCGAGGCAACCTGCCGCACCAGGGCCCAGCGTGTGCCGATGGTGCTCGAGGCAACCGACCGCACCAGGGCCTAGCGTGTGCCGATGGTGGTCGAGGCAACCGCCCGCACCAGGGCCCAGCGTGTGCCGATGGTGGTCGAGGCTGCCGATGGTGGTCGAGGCAACCTGCCGCACCAGGGCCCAGCGTGTGCCGATGGTGGTCGAGGCAACCGACCGCACCAGGGCCGAGCGTGTGCCGATGGTGCTCGAGGCAAGCTGCCGCACCAGGGCCCAGCGTGTGCCGATGGTGGTCGAGGCAACCTGCTGCACCAGGGCCCAGCGTGTGCCGATGGTGGTCGAGGCAAGCGCCCGCACCAGGGCCCAGCGTGTGCCGATGGTGGTCGAGGCAACCGACCGCACCAGGGCCCAGCGTGTGCCGATGGTGCTCGAGGCAACCTGCCGCACCAGGGCCCAGCGTGTGCCGATGGTGGTCGAGGCAAGCGCCCGCACCAGGGCCCAGCGTGTGCCGATGGTGGTCGAGGCAAGCGCCCGCACCAGGGCCCAGCGTGTGCCGATGGTGCTCGAGGCAACCGACCGCACCAGGGCCCAGCGTGTGCCGATGGTGGTCGAGGCAAGCGCCCGCACCAGTGCCCAGCGTGTGCCGATGGTGGTCGAGGCAAGCGCCCGCACCAGGGCCCAGGTGTGCCGATGGTGGTCGAGGCAAGCGCCCGCACCAGTGCCCAGCTTTTGCCGACGGTGATCGAGGCAACCGGCCGCTCCAGGGCCCAGGGTCTGCCGATGGTGCTCGAGGCAACCGCCCGCACCAAGGCTCAGCATGTGCCGCTGGTGATCGAGGCAACAACCCACAGCAGGGCCCAGCTTGTGCCGATGGCGGTCGAGGCAAGTGCCCGTACCGAAGGGCAGCCTATGCCGATGATGGTCGATGCATGTGCCATCACCATG
>NW_028322673.1:35000-37500 GCF_047325235.1 Durio zibethinus
CATGATGTGCGATGGGTGCTGGTACTTGGCCTTGTGTTGGCCCCCTATCCCTCATCAAACCTCTGAGAATTCACACCCCCTTAAAGAGCATTTGAGATTTTACAGGTTTGCTACCAGTAGCCGTTAAAGTGTCTGAAATGGGGACACTTTTTTCAAACGGTCACAAAATCTTCTCTACTTCGAGTTTTTAGCTGAATTTTTTTGTGCATGCCAACAAAAATAGAAGGATCATGCCTACAAAATTTGGGGCCAAAAATCCTTATAAAAAAATTTTAAAAAATCCCGAACCGCAAAAAGTTTCAAAAATCATGAAAAATAGAAAACGAGTCATCTTCCAACGAAACTTCACGTGAAGGCTTAGGGGACCATTGTATGAATTTACAAGCCATAAAAATGGCATTGGCATGGCAGAAATTTGAAGATGTGCCTAAACCCACCAGGGCCCAGCGTGTGCCGATGGTGCTCGAGGCAACCGCCCGCACCAGGGCCCAGCGTGTGCCGATGGTGCTCGAGGCAAGCGCCCGCACCAGGGCCCAGCGTGTGCCGACGGTGGTCGAGGCAACCGCCCGCACCAGGGCCGATAGTGTGCCGATGGTGCTCGAGGCAACCTGTCGCACCAGGGCCCAGCGTGTGCCGATGGTGATCGAGGCAACCTGCCGCACCAGGGCCCAGCGTGTGCCGATGCTGGTCGAGGCAAGCGCCCGCACCAGCGCCCAGCGTGTGCCGATGGTGCTCGAGGCAACCTGCCGCACCAGGGCCCAGCGTGTGCCGATGGCGCTCGAGGCAAGCTCCCGCACCAGGGCCCAGCGTGTGCCGATGGCGCTCGAGGCAACCTGCCGCACCAGGGCCCAGCGTGTGCCGATGGTGCTCGAGGCAACCTGCCGCACCAGGGCCCAGCGTGTACCGATGGTGCTCGAGGCAACCTGCCGCACCAGGGCCCAGCGTGTGCGGATGGTGCTCGAGGCAAGCGCCCGCACCAGGGCCCAGCGTGTGCCGATGGTGGTCGAGGCAACCGCCCGCACCAGGGCCCAGCGTGTGCCGATGGTGGTCGAGGCAACCTGCCGCACCAGGGCCCAGCGTGTGCCGATGGTGCTCGAGGCAACCTGCCGCACCAGGGCCCAGCGTGTGCCGATGGTGCTCGAGGCAACCGACCGCACCAGGGCCCAGCGTGTGCCGATGGTGGTCGAGGCAAGCGCCCGCACCAGGGCCCAGCGTGTGCCGATGGTGGTCGAGGCTGCCGATGATGGTCGAGGCAACCTGCCGCACCAGGGCCCAGCGTGTGCCGATGGTGCTCGAGGCTGCCGATGATGGTCGAGGCAACCTGCCGCACCAGGGCCCAGCGTGTGCCGATGGTGCTCGAGGCAACCGACCGCACCAGGGCCGAGCGTGTGCCGATGGTGCTCGAGGCAAGCGCCCGCACCAGGGCCCAGCGTGTGCCGATGGTGGTTGAGGCAACCTGCCGCACCAGGGCCCAGCGTGTGCCGATGGTGGTCGAGGCAAGCGCCCGTACCAGGGCCCAGCGTGTGCCGATGGTGGTCGAGGCAAGCGCCCGCACCAGGGCCCAGCGTGTGCCGGTGGTGGTCGAGGCAACCTGCCGCACCAGGGCCCAGCGTGTGCCGATGGTGGTCGAGGCAAGCGCCCGCACCAGGGCCCAGCGTGTGCCGATGGTGGTCGAGGCAACCGCCCGCACCAGGGCCCAGCGTGTGCCGATGGTGGTCGAGGCAACCTGCCGCACCAGGGCCCAGCGTGTGCCGATGGTGCTCGAGGCAACCGACCGCACCAGGGCCTAGCGTGTGCCGATGGTGGTCGAGGCAACCGCCCGCACCAGGGCCCAGCGTGTGCCGATGGTGGTCGAGGCTGCCGATGGTGGTCGAGGCAACCTGCCGCACCAGGGCCCAGCGTGTGCCGATGGTGGTCGAGGCAACCGACCGCACCAGGGCCGAGCGTGTGCCGATGGTGCTCGAGGCAAGCTGCCGCACCAGGGCCCAGCGTGTGCCGATGGTGGTCGAGGCAAGCGCCCGCACCAGGGCCCAGCGTGTGCCGATGGTGGTCGAGGCAACCGACCGCACCAGGGCCCAGCGTGTGCCGATGGTGCTCGAGGCAACCTGCCGCACCAGGGCCCAGCGTGTGCCGATGGTGGTCGAGGCAAGCGCCCGCACCAGGGCCCAGCGTGTGCCGATGGTGGTCGAGGCAAGCGCCCGCACCAGGGCCCAGCGTGTGCCGATGGTGCTCGAGGCAACCGACCGCACCAGGGCCCAGCGTGTGCCGATGGTGCTCGAGGCAAGCGCCCGCACCAGTGCCCAGCGTGTGCCGATGGTGGTCGAGGCAAGCGCCCGCACCAGGGCCCAGGTGTGCCGATGGTGGTCGAGGCAAGCGCCCGCACCAGTGCCCAGCTTTTGCCGACGGTGATCGAGGCAACCGGCCGCTCCAGGGCCCAGGGTCTGCCGATGGTGCTCGAGGCAACCGCCCGCACCAAGGCTCAGCATGTGCCGCTGGTGAT
>NW_028322673.1:47500-50000 GCF_047325235.1 Durio zibethinus
ACTCGGGACAGCATCGCCGGAGCATCGCCGGAGCATCGCCGGAGTACCGCCGGAGAACCTGACCGGCGGCATTGGGGTTCCGGCGATTGGGAGGGGGGCCGGGGGGGTGTGCGCACATGATGTGCGATGGGTGCTGGTACTTGGCCTTGTGTTGGCCCCCTATCCCTCATCAAACCTCTGAGAATTCACACCCCCTTAAAGAGCATTTGAGATTTTACAGGTTTGCTACCAGTAGCCGTTAAAGTGTCTGAAATGGGGACACTTTTTTCAAACGGTCACAAAATCTTCTCTACTTCGAGTTTTTAGCTGAATTTTTTTGTGCATGCCAACAAAAATAGAAGGATCATGCCTACAAAATTTGGGGCCAAAAATCCTTATAAAAAAATTTTAAAAAATCCCGAACCGCAAAAAGTTTCGAAAATCATGAAAAATAGAAAACGAGTCATCTTCCAACGAAACTTCACGTGAAGGCTTAGGGGACCATTGTATGAATTTACAAGCCATAAAAATGGCATTGGCACGGCAGAAATTTGAAGATGTGCCTAAACCCACCAGGGCCCAGCGTGTGCCGATGGTGCTCGAGGCAACCGCCCGCACCAGGGCCCAGCGTGTGCCGATGGTGCTCGAGGCAAGCGCCCGCACCAGGGCCCAGCGTGTGCCGACGGTGGTCGAGGCAACCGCCCGCACCAGGGCCGATAGTGTGCCGATGGTGCTCGAGGCAACCTGTCGCACCAGGGCCCAGCGTGTGCCGATGGTGATCGAGGCAACCTGCCGCACCAGGGCCCAGCGTGTGCCGATGCTGGTCGAGGCAAGCGCCCGCACCAGCGCCCAGCGTGTGCCGATGGTGCTCGAGGCAACCTGCCGCACCAGGGCCCAGCGTGTGCCGATGGCGCTCGAGGCAAGCTCCCGCACCAGGGCCCAGCGTTTGCCGATGGCGCTCGAGGCAACCTGCCGCACCAGGGCCCAGCGTGTGCCGATGGTGCTCGAGGCAACCTACCGCACCAGGGCCCAGCGTGTGCCGATGGTGCTCGAGGCAACCTGCCGCACCAGGGCCCAGCGTGTGCGGATGGTGCTCGAGGCAAGCGCCCGCACCAGGGCCCAGCGTGTGCCGATGGTGGTCGAGACAACCGCCCGCACCAGGGCCCAGCCTGTGCCGATGGTGGTCGAGGCAACCTGCCGCACCAGGGCCCAGCGTGTGCCGATGGTGCTCGAGGCAACCTGCCGCACCAGGGCCCAGCGTGTGCCGATGGTGCTCGAGGCAATCGACCGCACCAGGGCCCAGCGTGTGCCGATGGTGGTCGAGGCAAGCGCCCGCACCAGGGCCCAGCGTGTGCCGATGGTGGTCGAGGCTGCCGATGATGGTCGAGGCAACCTGCCGCACCAGGGCCCAGCGTGTGCCGATGGTGCTCGAGGCAACCGACCGCACCAGGGCCGAGCGTGTGCCGATGGTGCTCGAGGCAAGCGCCGGCACCAGGGCCCAGCGTGTGCCGATGGTGGTTGAGGCAACCTGCCGCACCAGGGCCCAGCGTGTGCCGATGGTGGTCGAGGCAAGCGCCCGCACCAGGGCCCAGCGTGTGCCGATGGTGGTCGAGGCAAGCGCCCGCACCAGGGCCCAGCGTGTGCCGATGGTGGTCGAGGCAACCTGCCGCACCAGGGCCCAGCGTGTGCCGATGGTGGTCGAGGCAAGCGCCCGCACCAGGGCCCAGCGTGTGCCGATGGTGGTCGAGGCAACCTGCCGCACCAGGGCCCAGCGTGTGCCGATGGTGCTCGAGGCAACCGACCGCACCAGGGCCTAGCGTGTGCCGATGGTGGTCGAGGCAACCGCCCGCACCAGGGCCCAGCGTGTGCCGATGGTGGTCGAGGCTGCCGATGGTGGTCGAGGCAACCTGCCGCACCAGGGCCCAGCGTGTGCCGATGGTGGTCGAGGCAACCGACCGCACCAGGGCCGAGCGTGTGCCGATGGTGCTCGAGGCAAGCTGCCGCACCAGGGCCCAGCGTGTGCCGATGGTGGTCGAGGCAACCTGCCGCACCAGGGCCCAGCGTGTGCCGATGGTGGTCGAGGCAAGCGCCCGCACCAGGGCCCAGCGTGTGCCGATGGTGGTCGAGGCAACCGACCGCACCAGGGCCCAGCGTGTGCCGATGGTGCTCGAGGCAACCTGCCGCACCAGGGCCCAGCGTGTGCCGATGGTGGTCGAGGCAAGCGCCCGCACCAGGGCCCAGCGTGTGCCGATGGTGGTCGAGGCAAGCGCCCGCACCAGGGCCCAGCGTGTGCCGATGGTGCTCGAGGCAACCGACCGCACCAGGGCCCAGCGTGTGCCGATGGTGGTCGAGGCAAGCGCCCGCACCAGTGCCCAGCGTGTGCCGATGGTGGTCGAGGCAAGCGCCCGCACCAGGGCCCAGGTGTGCCGATGGTGGTCGAGGCAAGCGCCCGCACCAGTGCCCAGCTTTTGCCGACGGTGATCGAGGCAACCGACCGCTCCAGGGCCCAGGGTCTGCCGAT
>NW_028322673.1:60000-69000 GCF_047325235.1 Durio zibethinus
TGTGCCATTGATGGTCGAGGCCTTGGCCGAAGTTCGATTTTGAGCCACGGTGCCCATGCTTGGCTCCAGCATGTGCTGGTGCCGCATTTTTTTCACTCGGGACAGCATCGCCGGAGCATCGCCGGAGCATCGCCGGAGTACCGCCGGAGAACCTGACCGGCGGCATTGGGGTTCCGGCGATTGGGAGGGGGGCCGGGGGGGTGTGCGCACATGATGTGCGATGGGTGCTGGTACTTGGCCTTGTGTTGGCCCCCTATCCCTCATCAAACCTCTGAGAATTCACACCCCCTTAAAGAGCATTTGAGATTTTACAGGTTTGCTACCAGTAGCCGTTAAAGTGTCTGAAATGGGGACACTTTTTTCAAACGGTCACAAAATCTTCTCTACTTCGAGTTTTTAGCTGAATTTTTTTGTGCATGCCAACAAAAATAGAAGGATCATGCCTACAAAATTTGGGGCCAAAAATCCTTATAAAAAAATTTTAAAAAATCCCGAACCGCAAAAAGTTTCGAAAATCATGAAAAATAGAAAACGAGTCATCTTCCAACGAAACTTCACGTGAAGGCTTAGGGGACCATTGTATGAATTTACAAGCCATAAAAATGGCATTGGCACGGCAGAAATTTGAAGATGTGCCTAAACCCACCAGGGCCCAGCGTGTGCCGATGGTGCTCGAGGCAACCGCCCGCACCAGGGCCCAGCGTGTGCCGATGGTGCTCGAGGCAAGCGCCCGTGTCACGCCCTGGGCGGGCGCGCCAGGCACATCAGCCAGACCAGCAGGCGAGCCAGCAGCTAAGGCCCGCAGACCAGGCGTGCTGGCGGGTATCAGTGCGCAAAGCCTGTCAAACGAGCTCCAAACGCCCGCCCATCTTGCAGGCCAACTCATGAGACCAAGGCCTGGCATTTGGGCTGCCCGCACCACATCCAGAAGGGCCCGAGGTGCTGGATACGCAAGGGAAGCTTCTGGAACCAGGCAGGATCAGCATCAGCATCCTGGCAGATTTGGTTGACCCTGAAAATCAGGAACCAGCATCTTGATTAAATGTAATCCCATGATTGTAGCCTTTATTTTAGGGATTTGCCATTAAGTTGTAGCTGGAGCCTCAACTATAAATAGAGGGCTGCTCCACCCTCATTTGTACACCATCAAACACTTCTGTTTCAGTGAATACAAGAGCATTTCCAGAATTCTGTTTTTCCTGTCCTGTTTCTCTTTAACTTGCGTAATCAGCCCTTCCCTTTGTTCTAGTGCCCGCACGCTTGTGTTTTAGGCTGACTTAGGCATCAAGGACGAGATTCCAAGCCTAAGGCCGCACGGATTCTGAGTCTAAGGTCGGAGCCCGTGACAGTTGGTATCAGAGCAAGTTCGATTCTGCGTGTTTGTGTTGTGCAGGTTAGATCGTGATTGAGGAGATGGCATCCCAAAGCGACGTTGCTAGCCAACAACCAGAGGCCCAGGAGCATGGGCGAGGAAGAGGCAAGAAAGCTTGTTCTAGAGATATCTGGTCTACCATGGACGGTAGGCTGGCCAAGGTGGAGGTGACCATAGGCGACATGGGGGAGAAGCTGGAGGAAGTAGAAACTCACATTGCATCGCTAGACTCCATGGGGGAGGAGATCCAAAGTGAGCTAGCAGCTGCTCTCAACAATGGCCTAGATGCGATCACCCAAAAGAATGAATCCTTGGAGGCGGAAGTTCTGACTTTGCGAGATGGCATGGAGGCCATGCGCCATGGCATGGAGGCCATGCGCCAGCGGATGGAGGAGCTTACCAGTGAGCTCGTGACTTGCAAGACTGCCATTGGGAATGGCATGTTTGCTGGAGTGTCCAGATCCAGATTGGATGTCCCCAAGCCTAAGGAGTTTAAGGGGACTAGGGCGGCCAAGGAAGTAGACAACTACCTTTGGGGTATGGAGCAGTACTTCCAGGCCATGGGCATGCAAGACGAGGCGATAAAGGTAAGCACCGCTGCTATGTATCTCACTGATGTAGCCTTATTGTGGTGGAGGCGCAGGTGTGATGATGTCAGGCGTGGGAACGCCAAGATTGGAACCTGGGCAGAGTTCCAAAAAGAGTTCAGAGAACAATTTTACCCGGAGTATGCCGATGATGAGGCACGGGCAAAGTTGCGCAGGTTGAGCCAGCAAGGGAACATAAGAGAGTATGTTCAAAAATTCTCTGAACTGATGCTACAGATCTCGGATCTAGGCGAGAAGGACGCATTCTTTGCTTTCATGGATGGGCTGAAGCCGTGGGTGAAGCATGAGCTACAAAGGAGGGGAGTTCATGACTTGGCTAAGGCCATGACCACTGCCGAGGCGTTGATAGAGTTCAAGCCTCTGAACAAGTTCGAGTCTACCAAGCCCAAGGGTAAGGGCAGGGACGATAGGGACCGGAAGAAGCAGTCCAATGGGAAGGACCGTGACCGGGAGTCCAAGGATGGAGACCGAGACCGTTCAACCAAGGATGGCGAGAGGAAGCCATCAACAGGCAAGTGGAAAGCAAAGGGGGACCGAGAGCCACTAGCATGCTACCTATGTGGAGGGAGCCACATAGCGCGCAATTGCCCGCAGAAGGGCAAGCTGGCTGCTGTAGACAGGGAGTCTGACGAGGAGCCAGAGTCAGGGGCAGCAAAGCTTGGGTCGTTGGTGCTCAATGCTGTCCAGAGTAAGGGGAGCCGCAAGCCAAAGGGCTTGATGTTTGCGGATCTGATGGTTGCGGGTCAGAAGGTGAGCGCACTGGTGGACACAGGTGCCTCACATCTTTTCATTTCAGGTGATGGAGCTCGGAAGCTCGGACTAAAGGTGCAGAAAGGGACTGGTACCATTAAAACGGTGAACTCCAAGGAAGTTTCAGCCATTGGAGTAGCGCGGGGAGTGGAGTTACAGCTTGGAGACTGGAAAGGCAAGGAGACCATTGAGGTAATACCCCTTGACGACTATGAGTTTGTGATTGGGTTGGATTTCCTTGTTCGGATTAACGCCCTCCTTGTGCCTTTTGCCAATTGTGTTTGCATCTTGGATGCACGGTGCCAATGCCTAGTACCATTGAGGAGAGGGTCTGGAGTTGGGTCACGGGTGGTGTCAGCCATCCAATTTGCCAAGGCGGTAAGCAGACAAGAAGACACCTTCTTGGCAGCCCTGAAATATGATGAGCCAAGGGAGAAGGAGACCGAGTCACCCTTGGAGGTACTAAAGGTGCTGAAGACCTTTAGTGATGTGATGCCCGCAAAGCTGCCTAGCAAGCTACCACCTAAGAGGGAGGTGGACCACAAGATCGAGCTGGTGTCCGAGGCCAAGCCACCAGCCAGAGCCCTTACCGAATGTCTCCACCAGAGTTGGAGGAGTTGAGGAAGCAGCTCAAGGAGTTAGTTGATGCTGGCTTCATCAGGCCATCGAAAGCACCCTATGGTGCACCGGTTCTATTCCAGCGCAAGCATGATGGGTCGTTGCGGCTGTGCATAGACTACCGGGCTTTGAACAAGCTGACCATTAAGAACAAGTACCCCATCCCACTCATTGCGGACTTGTTCGATCAACTTGGGAGCGCAAGGTGGTTCACCAAGCTGGATTTGAGGTCAGGCTATTATCAAGTCAGGATCGCGGAGGGAGATGAGCAAAAGACAGCATGTGTCACGCGGTATGGTTCGTATGAGTTCTTGGTGATGCCTTTCGGACTCACGAATGCCCCAGCAACATTCTGCACCCTTATGAACAAGGTACTTCAGTCATTCCTTGATCGGTTTGTTGTGGTTTATTTGGATGACATTGTGATCTACAGCCAGACTTTGGGAGAGCATGTAGACCACTTGAGACAGGTGTTCGAGGTGTTGCGGGCGCACAAGCTGTTTGTCAAGAGGGAGAAGTGCTCATTCGCCCAGCAGGAGATCCCATTCCTGGGCCACATAGTGGGAGGTGGCAGGATACGCATGGATGAAGGCAAGATAGACGCCATCCTGGAGTGGCAACCACCAGCCAAGGTCACTGAGTTGAGATCGTTCCTTGGGCTGGTTAACTACTACAGGCGCTTCATTAAGGGTCACTCAGCAATAGCCACACCATTGACTGACTTGCTCAAGAAAGGGAGAGCATGGGAGTGGAGCGCAGGGTGCCAGGAAGCCTTTGACAGGTTGAAGCGGGCTGTGACCGAGGAGCCAGTCTTGGCCTTGCCAGACCATGCCAAGCCGTATGAGGTGCATACGGACGCATCAGACTTTGCCATAGGGGGCGTGCTGATGCAAGAGGGACGTCCAGTCGCGTTTGAGAGCAGGAAGCTGAACGAGACTGAACGCAAGTACACGGTCCAAGAGAAGGAGATGACTGCAGTGGTGCACTGCTTGCGCACTTGGCGCCATTACCTGTTGGGGTCGAGGTTCGTGGTGAGGACGGACAATGTGGCAACCAGCTACTTCCAGACGCAGAAGAAGCTGTCCCCCAAGCAGGCGAGATGGCAAGATTTTCTTGCGGAATTTGATTTTTAGATGGAGTACAAGCCGGGGCGGGCGAACTTAGTGGCAGACGCCCTGAGCAGAAAGGCTAACCTTGCTGCCATTAGCCAACCAGAGGGGTCACTGGTGCCGCGCATCAAGGAGGGACTTGCGCATGATCCTACAGCCAAGGCTTTGATGGAGTACGCCCAGCAAGGTAAGACTAGGCGGTTTTGGTTGCAGGATGGGTTGCTGTACACCAGGGGCAGTAGACTGTTTGTGCCGCAGCACGGGAAGCTCCGCAAGGAAGTTTTGCAAGAGTGTCATGATTCAAGGTGGGCTGGACACCCAGGAGTGAGCCGCACCTTGGCGCTGATCGAGGACCGGTACTACTGGCCGCACATGAGGGACGATGTGGAGGCCTATGTGAAGACTTGTCTTGTGTGCCAACAGGACAAGGTGGAGCTCAAGAAACCAGGGGGTCTCTTGGAGCCATTGCCAGTGCCAGAGCGACCATGGGAGAGTGTTTCTCTGGACTTTATAGTCGGTCTACCCAAGACAGAGGGGTTTGGAAGCATCATGGTAGTGGTGGACAGGTTTTCCAAATATGGAATCTTCATTCCAGCAACCAAGGAGTGCCCAGCCGAGGAGGCGGCTCGATTGTTCCTGAAGAACATGGTGAAGTACTGGGGAGTGCCGAGGACCATTGTTAGTGATCGGGACGGGCGTTTCACGGGCAGGTTCTGGACTGAGTTGTTCAAGCTGTTGGGGTCAGACTTGAACTTTTCCACCAGCATGCATCCGCAGACCGATGGGCAGACAGAACGTGTGAATGGACTACTGGAGGTCTACCTCAGGCACTATGTGAGTGCCACATAAAGAGACTGGCCAAAGCTACTGGATATTGCGCAGTTTTCCTACAACTTGCAAAGGAGCGAGGCAACGAACCAGAGCCCATTTGAGGTTGTGACAGGGCAACAACCACTAACACCCGGTTCGATTGCTGCAGGTTATACAGGGCCGAATCCAGCAGCATACAAGTTTGCCAAGGCATGGCAGGAGCAAGCTGACTTGGCCAGAGTTTGTCTACACAAGGCGGCCAAGAGGTCGAAGAAGTGGGCAGACCAGAAGAGGCGGGATGTGCAGTTCCAGGTTGGAGACTTGGTGTTGGTGAAGCTGCATCCCATTGTGCGCCACAGGGGGCTGCACAAAGGCCTAGTCCGGAGGTATGAGGGACCTTTTCGAGTAGTCAAGAGAGTAGGCAAGGTTGCCTACAAGCTGGATATGCCACCCAAGCCGAGGGTACACCCGGTGTTCCATGTGAGCATGCTCAAGCCGTTCCATGAGGATGAGGGAGATCCAGGACGGGCAGAGTCAAAGCGTGCACCGTTGGGAGCAAGGGCCTCATATGAGAAGGAGGTCCACAGCATTATGGCTGACCGGGAAGTGAGACGGAAGAACTATCAACCAAGACATGAGTACTTGGTGCGCTGGAAGGGACTTCCAGACAGTGAGGCGAGCTGGGAACCAGCAGAGGACTTATGGCAGTTCGGGGACCAGATCAGGCAGTACCATGCAGAAGACGCAACGAGGGCGTTGCGCAATCAGGTGGGGGAGAATGTCACGCCCTGGGCGGGCGCGCCAGGCACATCAGCCAGACCAGCAGGCGAGCCAGCAGCTAAGGCCCGCAGACCAGGCGTGCTGGCGGGTATCAGTGCGCAAAGCCTGTCAAACGAGCTCCAAACGCCCGCCCATCTTGCAGGCCAACTCATGAGACCAAGGCCTGGCATTTGGGCTGCCCGCACCACATCCAGAAGGGCCCGAGGTGCTGGATACGCAAGGGAAGCTTCTGGAACCAGGCAGGATCAGCATCAGCATCCTGGCAGATTTGGTTGACCCTGAAAATCAGGAACCAGCATCTTGATTAAATGTAATCCCATGATTGTAGCCTTTATTTTAGGGATTTGCCATTAAGTTGTAGCTGGAGCCTCAACTATAAATAGAGGGCTGCTCCACCCTCATTTGTACACCATCAAACACTTCTGTTTCAGTGAATACAAGAGCATTTCCAGAATTCTGTTTTTCCTGTCCTGTTTCTCTTTAACTTGCGTAATCAGCCCTTCCCTTTGTTCTAGTGCCCGCACGCTTGTGTTTTAGGCTGACTTAGGCATCAAGGACGAGATTCCAAGCCTAAGGCCGCACGGATTCTGAGTCTAAGGTCGGAGCCCGTGACACCCGCACCAGGGCCCAGCGTGTGCCGACGGTGGTCGAGGCAACCGCCCGCACCAGGGCCGATAGTGTGCCGATGGTGCTCGAGGCAACCTGTCGCACCAGGGCCCAGCGTGTGCCGATGGTGATCGAGGCAACCTGCCGCACCAGGGCCCAGCGTGTGCCGATGCTGGTCGAGGCAAGCGCCCGCACCAGCGCCCAGCGTGTGCCGATGGTGCTCGAGGCAACCTGCCGCACCAGGGCCCAGCGTGTGCCGATGGCGCTCGAGGCAAGCTCCCGCACCAGGGCCCAGCGTGTGCCGATGGCGCTCGAGGCAACCTGCCGCACCAGGGCCCAGCGTGTGCCGATGGTGCTCGAGGCAACCTGCCGCACCAGGGCCCAGCGTGTGCCGATGGTGCTCGAGGCAACCTGCCGCACCAGGGCCCAGCGTGTGCGGATGGTGCTCGAGGCAAGCGCCCGCACCAGGGCCCAGCGTGTGCCGATGGTGGTCGAGGCAACCGCCCGCACCAGGGCCCAGCGTGTGCCGATGGTGGTCGAGGCAACCTGCCGCACCAGGGCCCAGCGTGTGCCGATGGTGCTCGAGGCAACCGACCGCACCAGGGCCGAGCGTGTGCCGATGGTGGTCGAGGCAAGCGCCCGCACCAGGGCCCAGCGTGTGCCGATGGTGGTCGAGGCTGCCGATGATGGTCGAGGCAACCTGCCGCACCAGGGCCCAGCGTGTGCCGATGGTGCTCGAGGCTGCCGATGATGGTCGAGGCAACCTGCCGCACCAGGGCCCAGCGTGTGCCGATGGTGCTCGAGGCAACCGACCGCACCAGGGCCGAGCGTGTGCCGATGGTGCTCGAGGCAAGCGCCCGCACCAGGGCCCAGCGTGTGCCGATGGTGGTTGAGGCAACCTGCCGCACCAGGGCCCAGCGTGTGCCGATGGTGGTCGAGGCAAGCGCCCGCACCAGGGCCCAGCGTGTGCCGATGGTGGTCGAGGCAAGCGCCCGCACCAGGGCCCAGCGTGTGCCGATGGTGGTCGAGGCAACCTGCCGCACCAGGGCCCAGCGTGTGCCGATGGTGGTCGAGGCAAGCGCCCGCACCAGGGCCCAGCGTGTGCCGATGGTGGTCGAGGCAACCGCCCGCACCAGGGCCCAGCGTGTGCCGATGGTGGTCGAGGCAACCTGCCGCACCAGGGCCCAGCGTGTGCCGATGGTGCTCGAGGCAACCGACCGCACCAGGGCCTAGCGTGTGCCGATGGTGGTCGAGGCAACCGCCCGCACCAGGGCCCAGCGTGTGCCGATGGTGGTCGAGGCTGCCGATGGTGGTCGAGGCAACCTGCCGCACCAGGGCCCAGCGTGTGCCGATGGTGGTCGAGGCAACCGACCGCACCAGGGCCGAGCGTGTGCCGATGGTGCTCGAGGCAAGCTGCCGCACCAGGGCCCAGCGTGTGCCGATGGTGGTCGAGGCAACCTGCCGCACCAGGGCCCAGCGTGTGCCGATGGTGGTCGAGGCAAGCGCCCGCACCAGGGCCCAGCGTGTGCCGATGGTGGTCGAGGCAACCGACCGCACCAGGGCCCAGCGTGTGCCGATGGTGCTCGAGGCAACCTGCCGCACCAGGGCCCAGCGTGTGCCGATGGTGGTCGAGGCAAGCGCCCGCACCAGGGCCCAGCGTGTGCCGATGGTGGTCGAGGCAAGCGCCCGCACCAGGGCCCAGCGTGTGCTGATGGTGCTCGAGGCAACCGACCGCACCAGGGCCCAGCGTGTGCCGATGGTGGTCGAGGCAAGCGCCCGCACCAGTGCCCAGCGTGTGCCGATGGTGGTCGAGGCAAGCGCCCGCACCAGGGCCCAGGTGTGCCGATGGTGGTCGAGGCAAGCGCCCGCACCAGTGCCCAGCTTTTGCCGACGGTGATCGAGGCAACCGGCCGCTCCAGGGCCCAGGGTCTGCCGATGGTGCTCGAGGCAACCGCCCGCACCAAGGCTCAGCATGTGCCGCTGGTGATCGAGGCAACAACCCACAGCAGGGCCCAGCTTGTGCCGATGGCGGTCGAGGCAAGTGCCCGTACCGAAGGGCAGCCTATGCCGATGATGGTCGATGCATGTGCCATCACCATGCGTCATCATGTGCCATTGATGGTCGAGGCCTTGGCCGAAGTTCGATTTTGAGCCACGGTGCCCATGCTTGGCTCCAGCATGTGCTGGTGCCGCATTTTTTTCACTCGGGACAGCATCGCCGGAGCATCGCCGGAGTACCGCCGGAGAACCTGACCGGCGGCATTGGGGTTCCGACGATTGGGAGGGGGGCCGGGGGGGTGTGCGCACATGACGTGCGATGGGTGCTGGTACTTGGCCCTTGTGTTGG
>NW_028322674.1:7500-17500 GCF_047325235.1 Durio zibethinus
ACCCTCACCAAGGCCGAGCGTGTGCCGATGGTGGTCGAGGCAACCGCCCGCACCAGGGCCCAGCGTGTGCCGATGGTGGTCGAGGCAAGCGCCCGCACCAAGGCCGAGCGTGTGCCGATGGTGGTCGAGGCAAGCGCCCGCACCAGGGCCCAGCGTGTGCCGATGGTGGTCGAGGCAACCGGCCGCACCAAGGGCCGGCGTGTGCCGATGGTGTTCGAGGCAACCGCCCACACCAGGGCCCAGCGTGTGCCGATGGTGGTCGAGCCAGGAGCCCGCACCAAGGGCCGGCTTGTGCCGATGGTGTTCGGGGCAACCGCCCGCACCAGGGCCCTGCGTGTGCCGATGGTGCTGGGGGCAACCGCCCGCACCAGGGCCCAGCGTGTGCCGATGGTGCTGGGGGCAAGCGCCCGCACCAGGGCCCAGCGTGTGCCGATGGTGCTGGGGGTAACCGCCCGGACCAGGGCCCAACGTGTGCCGATGGTGGTCGAGGGAACCGCCCGCACCAGGGCCCAGCGTGTGCCGATGGTTATCGGGGCAACCGGCCGCACCAGGGCCCAGGGTCTGCCGATGGTGCTCGAGGCAACCGCCCGCACCAAGGCTCAGCATGTGCCGATTGTGATCGAGGCAACAACCCACACCAGGGCCCAGCTTGTGCCGATGGCGGTCGAGGCAAGTGCCCGTACCGAAGGGCAGCCTATGCCGATGATGGTCGATGCATGTGCCATCACCATGCGTCATCATGTGCCATTGATGGTCGAGCCTTGGCCGAAGTTCGATTTTGAGCCACGGTGCCCATGCTTGGCTCCAGCATGTGCTGGTGCCGCATTTTTTTCACTCGGGACAGCATCGCCGGAGCATCGCCGGAGTACCGCCGGAGAACCTGACCGGCGGCATTGGGGTTCCGGCGATTGGGAGGGGGGCCGGGGGGGTGTGCGCACATGATGTGCGATGGGTGCTGGTACTTGGCCTTGTGTTGGCCCCCTATCCCTCATCAAACCTCTGAGAATTCACACCCCCTTAAAGAGCATTTGAGATTTTACAGGTTTGCTACCAGTAGCCGTTAAAGTGTCTGAAATGGGGACACTTTTTTCAAACGGTCACAAAATCTTCTCTACTTCGAGTTTTTAGCTGAATTTTTTTGTGCATGCCAACAAAAATAGAAGGATCATGCCTACAAAATTTGGGGCCAAAAATCCTTATAAAAAAATTTTAAAAAATCCCGAACCGCAAAAAGTTTCGAAAATCATGAAAAATAGAAAACGAGTCACCTTCCAACGAAACTTCACGTGAAGGCTTAGGGGACCATTGTATGAATTTACAAGCCATAAAAATGGCATTGGCACGGCAGAAATTTGAAGATGTGCCTAAACCCACCAGGGCCCAGCGTGTGCCGATGGTGCTCGAGGCAACCGCCCGCACCAGGGCCCAGCGTGTGCCGATGGTGCTCGAGGCAAGCGCCCGCACCAGGGCCCAGCGTGTGCCGACGGTGGTCGAGGCAACCGCCCGCACCAGGGCCGATAGTGTGCCGATGGTGCTCGAGGCAACCTGTCGCACCAGGGCCCAGCGTGTGCCGATGCTGGTCGAGGCAAGCGCCCGCACCAGCGCCCAGCGTGTGCCGATGGTGCTCGAGGCAACCTGCCGCACCAGGGCCCAGCGTGTGCCGATGGCGCTCGAGGCAAGCTCCCGTGTCACGGGATCCGACCTTAGACTCAGAATCCGTGCGGCCTTAGGCTTGGAATCTCGTCCTTGATGCCTAAGTCAGCCTAAAACACAAGCGTGCGGGCACTAGAACAAAGGGAAGGGCTGATTACGCAAGTTAAAGAGAAACAGGACAGGAAAACAGAATTCTGGAAATGCTCTTGTATTCACTGAAACAGAAGTGTTTGATGGTGTACAAATGAGGGTGGAGCAGCCCTCTATTTATAGTTGAGGCTCCAGCTACAACTTAATGGCAAATCCCTAAAATAAAGGCTACAATCATGGGATTACATTTAATCAAGATGCTGGTTCCTGATTTTTAGGGTCAACCAAATCTGCCAGGATGCTGATGCTGATCCTGCCTGGTTCCAGAAGCTTCCCTTGCGTATCCAGCACCTCGGGCCCTTCTGGATGTGGTGCGGGCAGCCCAAATGCCAGGCCTTGGTCTCATGAGTTGGCCTGCAAGATGGGCGGGCGTTTGGAGCTCGTTTGATAGGCTTTGCGCACTGATACCCGCCAGCACGCCTGGTCTGCGGGCCTCAGCTTCTGGCTCGCCTGCTGGTCTGGCTGATGTGCCTGGCGCGCCCGCCCGGGGCGTGACATTCTCCCCCACCTGATTGCGCAACGCCCTCGTTGCGTCTTCTGCATGGTATCGCCTGATCTGGTCCCCGAACTGCCATAAGTCCTCTGCTGGTTCCTAGCTCGCCTCACTGTCTGGAAGTCCCTTCCAGCGCACCAAGTACTCATGTCTTGGTTGATAGTTCTTCCGTCTCACCTCCCGGTCAGCCATAATGCTGTGGACCTCCTTCTCATATGAGGCCCTTGCTCCCAACGGTGCACGCTTTGACTCTGCCCGTCCTGGATCTCCCTCATCCTCATGGAACGGCTTGAGCATGCTCACATGGAACACCGGGTGTACCCTCGGCTTGGGTGGCATATCCAGCTTGTAGGCAACCTTGCCTACCCTCTTGACTACTCGGAAAGGTCCCTCATACCTCCGGACTAGGCCTTTGTGCAGCCCCCTGTGGCGCACAATGGGATGCAGCTTCACCAACACCAAGTCTCCAACCTGGAACTGCACATCCCGCCTCTTCTGGTCTGCCCACTTCTTCGACCTCTTGGCCGCCTTGTGTAGACAAACTCTGGCCAAGTCAGCTTGCTCCTGCCAAGCCTTGGCAAACTTGTATGCTGCTGGATTCGGCCCTGTATAACCTGCAGCAATCGAACCGGGTGTTAGTGGTTGTTGCCCTGTCACAACCTCAAATGGGCTCTGGTTCGTTGCCTCGCTCCTTTGCAAGTTGTAGGAAAACTGCGCAATATCCAGTAGCTTTGGCCAGTCCCTTTGTGTGGCACTCACATAGTGCCTGAGGTAGACCTCCAGTAGTCCATTCACACGTTCTGTCTGCCCATCGGTCTGCGGATGCATGCTGGTGGAAAAGTTCAAGTCTGACCCTAACAGCTTGAACAACTCAGTCCAGAACCTGCCCGTGAAACGCCCGTCCCGATCACTAACAATGGTCCTCGGCACTCCCCAGTACTTCACCATGTTCTTCAGGAACAATCGAGCTGCCTCCTCGGCTGGGCACTCCTTGGTTGCTGGAATGAAGATTCCATATTTGGAAAACCTGTCCACCACTACCATGATGCTTCCAAACCCCTCTGTCTTGGGTAGACCGACTATAAAGTCCAGAGAAACACTCTCCCATGGTCGCTCTGGCACTGGCAATGGCTCCAAGAGACCCCCTGGTTTCTTGAGCTCCACCTTGTCCTGTTGGCACACAAGACAAGTCTTCACATAGGCCTCCACATCGTCCCTCATGTGCGGCCAGTAGTACCGGTCCTCGATCAGCGCCAAGGTGCGGCTCACTCCTGGGTGTCCAGCCCACCTTGAATCATGACACTCTTGCAAAACTTCCTTGCGGAGCTTCCCGTGCTGCGGCACAAACAGTCTACTGCCCCTGGTGTACAGCAACCCATCCTGCAACCAAAACCGCCTAGTCTTACCTTGCTGGGCGTACTCCATCAGAGCCTTGGCTGTAGGATCATGCGCAAGTCCCTCCTTGATGCGCGGCACCAGTGACCCCTCTGGTTGGCTAATGGCAGCAAGGTTAGCCTTCCTGCTCAGGGCGTCTGCCACTAGGTTCGCCCGTCCTGGCTTGTACTCCATCTGGAAATCAAATTCTGCAAGAAAATCTTGCCATCTCGCCTGCTTGGGGGACAGCTTCTTCTGCGTCTGGAAGTAGCTGGTTGCCACATTGTCCGTCCTCACCACGAACCTCGACCCCAACAGGTAATGGCGCCAAGTGCGCAAGCAGTGCACCACTGCAGTCATCTCCTTCTCTTGGACCGTGTACTTGCGTTCAGTCTCGTTCAGCTTCCTGCTCTCAAACGCGACTGGACGTCCCTCTTGCATCAACACGCCCCCTATGGCAAAGTCTGATGCGTCCGTATGCACCTCATACGGCTTGGCATGGTCTGGCAAGGCCAAGACTGGCTCCTCGGTCACAGCCCGCTTCAACCTGTCAAAGGCTTCCTGGCACCCTGCACTCCACTCCCATGCTCTCCCTTTCTTGAGCAAGTCAATCAATGGCGTGGCTATTGCTGAGTGACCCTTGATGAAGCGCCTGTAGTAGTTAACCAGCCCAAGGAATGATCTCAACTCAGTGACCTTGGCTGGCGGTTGCCACTCCAGGATGGCGTCTATCTTGCCTTCATCCATGCGTATCCTGCCACCTCCCACTATGTGGCCCAGGAATGGGATCTCCTGCTGGGCGAATGAGCACTTCTCCCTCTTGACAAACAGCTTGTGCGCCCGCAACACCTCGAACACCTGTCTCAAGTGGTCTACATGCTCTCCCAAAGTCTGGCTGTAGATCACAATGTCATCCAAATAAACCACAACAAACCGATCAAGGAATGACTGAAGTACCTTGTTCATAAGGGTACAGAATGTTGCTGGGGCATTCGTGAGTCCGAAAGGCATCACCAAGAACTCATACGAACCATACCGAGTGACACATGCTGTCTTTTGCTCATCTCCCTCCGCGATCCTGACTTGATAATAGCCTGACCTCAAATCCAGCTTGGTGAACCACCTTGCGCTCCCAAGTTGATCGAACAAGTCCGCAATGAGTGGGATGGGGTACTTGTTCTTGATGGTCAGCTTGTTCAAAGCCCGGTAGTCTATGCACAGCCGCAACGACCCATCATGCTTGCGCTGGAATAGAATCGGTGCACCATAGGGTGCTTTCGATGGCCTGATGAAGCCAGCATCAACTAACTCCTTGAGCTGCTTCCTCAACTCCTCCAACTCTGGTGGAGACATTCGGTAAGGGGCTCTGGCTGGTGGCTTGGCCTCGGACACCAGCTCGATCTTGTGGTCCACCTCCCTCTTAGGTGGTAGCTTGCTAGGCAGCTTTGCGGGCATCACATCACTAAAGGTCTTCAGCACCTTTAGCACCTCCAAGGGTGACTCGGTCTCCTTCTCCCTTGGCTCATCATATTTCAGGGCTGCCAAGAAGGTGTCTTCTTGTCTACTTACCGCCTTGGCAAATTGGATGGCTGACACCACCCGTGACCCAACTCCAGACCCTCTCCTCAATGGTACAAGGCATTGGCACCGTGCATCCAAGATGCAAACACAATCGGCAAAAGGCACAAGGAGGGCGTTAATCCGAACAAGGAAATCCAACCCAATCACAAACTCATAGTCGTCAAGGGGTATTACCTCAATGGTCTCCTTGCCTTTCCAATCTCCAAGCTGCAACTCCACTCCCCGTGCTACTCCAATGGCTGGAACTTCCTTGGAGTTCACCGTCTTAATGGTACCAGTCCCTTTCTGCACCTTGAGTCCGAGCTTCCGGGCTCCATCACCTGAAATGAAAAGATGTGAGGCACCTGTGTCCACCAGTGCGCTCACCTTCTGACCCGCAACCATCAGATCCGCAAACATCAAGCCCTTTGGCTTGCGGCTCCCCTTACTCTGGACAGCATTGAGCACCAACGACCCAAGCTTTGCTGCCCCTGACTCTGGCTCCTCGTCAGACTCCCTGTCTACAGCAGCCAGCTTGCCCTTCTGCGGGCAATTGCGTGCTATGTGGCTCCCTCCACATAGGTAACATGCTAGTGGCTCTCGGTCCCCCTTTGCTTTCCACTTGCCTGTTGATGGCTTCCTCTCGCCATCCTTGGTTGAACGGTCTCGGTCTCCATCCTTGGACTCCCGGTCACGGTCCTTCCCATTGGACTGCTTCTTCCGGTCCCTATCGTCCCTGCCCTTACCCTTGGGCTTGGTAGACTCGAACTTGTTCAGAGGCTTGAACTCTATCAACGCCTCGGCAGTGGTCATGGCTTTAGCCAAGTCATGAACTCCCCTCCTTTGTAGCTCATGCTTCACCCACGGCTTCAGCCCATCCATGAAAGCAAAGAATGCGTCCTTCTCGCCTAGATCCGAGATCTGTAGCATCAGTTCAGAGAATTTTTGAACATACTCTCTTATGTTCCCTTGCTGGCTCAACCTGCGCAACTTTGCCCGTGCCTCATCATCGGCATACTCCGGGTAAAATTGTTCTCTGAACTCTTTTTGGAACTCTGCCCAGGTTCCAATCTTGGCGTTCCCACGCCTGACATCATCACACCTGCGCCTCCACCACAATAAGGCTACATCAGTGAGATACATAGCAGCGGTGCTTACCTTTATCGCCTCGTCTTGCATGCCCATGGCCTGGAAGTACTGCTCCATACCCCAAAGGTAGTTGCCTACTTCTTTGGCCGCCCTAGTCCCCTTAAACTCCTTAGGCTTGGGGACATCCAATCTGGATCTGGACACTCCAGCAAACATGCCATTCCCAATGGCAGTCTTGCAAGTAACGAGCTCACTGGTAAGCTCCTCCATCCGCTGGCGCATGGCCTCCATGCCATGGCGCATGGCCTCCATGCCATCTCGCAAAGTCAGAACTTCCGCCTCCAAGGATTCATTCTTTCGGGTGATCTCATCCAGGCCATTGTTGAGAGCAGCTGCTAGCTCACTTTGGATCTCCTCCCCCATGGAGTCTAGCGATGCAATGTGAGTTTCTACTTCCTCCAGCTTCTCCCCCATGTCGCCTATGGTCACCTCCACCTTGGCCAGCCTACCGTCCATGGTAGACCAGATATCTCTAGAACAAGCTTTCTTGCCTCTTCCTCGCCCATGCTCCTGGGCCTCTGGTTGTTGGCTAGCAACGTCGCTTTGGGATGCCATCTCCTCAATCACGATCTAACCTGCACAACACAAACACGCAGAATCGAACTCGCTCTGATACCAACTGTCACGGGCTCCGACCTTAGACTCAGAATCCGTGCGGCCTTAGGCTTGGAATCTCGTCCTTGATGCCTAAGTCAGCCTAAAACACAAGCGTGCGGGCACTAGAACAAAGGGAAGGGCTGATTACGCAAGTTAAAGAGAAACAGGACAGGAAAACAGAATTCTGGAAATGCTCTTGTATTCACTGAAACAGAAGTGTTTGATGGTGTACAAATGAGGGTGGAGCAGCCCTCTATTTATAGTTGAGGCTCCAGCTACAACTTAATGGCAAATCCCTAAAATAAAGGCTACAATCATGGGATTACATTTAATCAAGATGCTGGTTCCTGATTTTTAGGGTCAACCAAATCTGCCAGGATGCTGATGCTGATCCTGCCTGGTTCCAGAAGCTTCCCTTGCGTATCCAGCACCTCGGGCCCTTCTGGATGTGGTGCGGGCAGCCCAAATGCCAGGCCTTGGTCTCATGAGTTGGCCTGCAAGATGGGCGGGCGTTTGGAGCTCGTTTGATAGGCTTTGCGCACTGATACCCGCCAGCACGCCTGGTCTGCGGGCCTCAGCTTCTGGCTCGCCTGCTGGTCTGGCTGATGTGCCTGGCGCGCCCGCCCGGGGCGTGACACCCGCACCAGGGCCCAGCGTGTGCCGATGGTGGTCGAGGCAAGCGCCCGCACCAGGGCCCAGCGTGTGCCGATGGTGGTCGAGGCAACCTGCCGCACCAGGGCCCAGCGTGTGCCGATGGTGGTCGAGGCAAGCGCCCGCACCAGGGCCCAGCGTGTGCCGATGGTGGTCGAGGCAACCGCCCGCACCAGGGCCCAGCGTGTGCCGATGGTGGTCGAGGCAACCTGCCGCACCAGGGCCCAGCGTGTGCCGATGGTGCTCGAGGCAACCGACCGCACCAGGGCGGAGCGTGTGCCGATGGTGGTCGAGGCAACCGCCCGCACCAGGGCCCAGCGTGTGCCGATGGTGGTCGAGGCAACCGACCGCACCAGGGCCGAGCGTGTGCCGATGGTGCTGGTCGAGGCAACCGACCGCACCAGGGCCGAGCGTGTGCCGATGGTGCTCGAGGCAACCTGCCGCACCTGGGCCCAGCGTGTGCCGATGGTGGTCGAGGCAACCGCCCGCACCAGGGCCCAGCGTGTGCCGATGGTGATCGAGGCAACCGACCGCACCAGGGCCGAGCGTGTGCCGATGGTGCTCGAGGCAAGCTGCCGCACCTGGGCCCAGCGTGTGCCGATGGTGGTCGAGGCAACCTGCCGCACCAGGGCCCAGCGTGTGCCGATGGTGGTCGAGGCAAGCGCCCGCACCAGGGCCCAGCGTGTGCCGATGGTGGTCGAGGCAACCGACCGCACCAGGGCCCAGCGTGTGCCGATGGTGCTCGAGGCAACCTGCAGCACCGGGGCCCAGCGTGTGCCGATGGTGGTCGAGGCAAGCGCCCGCACCAGGGCCCAGCGTGTGCCGATGGTGGTCGAGGCAAGCGCCCGCACCAGGGCCCAGCGTGTGCCGATGGTGCTCGAGGCAACCGACCGCACCAGGGCCGAGCGTGTGCCGATGGTGGTCGAGGCAAGCGCCCGCACCAGGGCCCAGCGTGTGCCGATGGTGATCGAGGCAAGCGCCCGCACCAGGGCCCAGCGTGTGCCGATGGTGGTCGAGGCAAGCGCCCGCACCAGTGCCCAGCGTGTGCCGATGGTGGTCGAGGCAAGCGCCCGTGTCACGGACCTAAGGGGGAGTCCTGAATCCCACATCGAACATAATAGGAAGGTCCCTGGGGTATAAAAAGGGTTCACACCATCTTCGCCTTGTGAGGCGCCTTTTGTAGGACAAAACCGTGAGGCCAGGGGGCCAGAGCGGACAATACCTCACAAGGGTGTGAACCGTGGCGGAAGGCTGATCTGGGACGCCGGAAGGGTGAATGCCCGGGTCCTGGAGCCGCGCGGGTTCGGAGCTTGAGTCTCGACCCGTGACAAGTGGTATCAGAGCCAGCCCTAAACCGTTCGATCCACGCCGAGCGCCTCGAGGGAGGTAGGCAGGGTGGCCGGCCTCCGTGACGAGGGCGTCACGAGGTTGGGTGCGGGAGAATGTCACGGACCTAAGGGGGAGTCCTGAATCCCACATCGAACATAATAGGAAGGTCCCTGGGGTATAAAAAGGGTTCACACCATCTTCGCCTTGTGAGGCGCCTTTTGTAGGACAAAACCGTGAGGCCAGGGGGCCAGAGCGGACAATACCTCACAAGGGTGTGAACCGTGGCGGAAGGCTGATCTGGGACGCCGGAAGGGTGAATGCCCGGGTCCTGGAGCCGCGCGGGTTCGGAGCTTGAGTCTCGACCCGTGACACCCGCACCAGGGCCCAGGTGTGCCGATGGTGGTCGAGGCAAGCGCCCGCACCAGGGCCCAGCTTTTGCCGATGGTGATCGAGGCAACCGGCCGCTCCAGGGCCCAGCGTGTGCCGATGGTTATCGGGGCAACCGGCCGCACCAGGGCCCAGGGTCTGCCGATGGTGCTCGAGGCAACCGCCCGCACCAAGGCTCAGCATGTGCCGCTGGTGATCGAGGCAACAACCCACACTAGGGCCCAGCTTGTGCCGATGGCGGTCGAGGCAAGTGCCCGTACCGAAGGGCAGCCTATGCCGATGATGGTCGATGCATGTGCCATCACCATGCGTCATCATGTGCCATTGATGGTCGAGGCCTTGGCCGAAGTTCGATTTTGAGCCACGGTGCCCATGCTTGGCTCCAGCATGTGCTGGTGCCACTTTTTTTTCACTCGGGACAGCATCGCCGGAGCATCGCCGGAGTACCGCCGGAGAACCTGACCGGCGGCATTGGGGTTCCGGCGATTGGGAGGGGGGCCGGGGGGGTGTGCGCACATGACGTGCGATGGGTGCTGGTACTTGGCCCTTGTGTTGGCCCCCTATCCCTCATCAAACCTCTGAGAACTCACACCCCCTTAAAGAGCGTTTGAGATTTTACAGGTTTGCTGCCAGTAGCCGTTAAAGTGTCTGAAACGG
>NW_028322675.1:5000-7500 GCF_047325235.1 Durio zibethinus
CTTTAAGGGGGTGTGAGTTCTCAGAGGTTTGATGAGGGATAGGGGGCCAACACAAGGGCCAAGCACCAGCACCCATCGCACGTCATGTGCGCACACCCCCCCCGGCCCCCCTCCCAATCGCCGGAACCCCAATGCCGCCGGTCAGGTTCTCCGGCGGTACTCCGGCGATGCTCCGGCGATGCTGTCCCGAGTGAAAAAAATGCGGCACCAGCACATGCTGGAGCCAAGCATGGGCACCGTGGCTCAAAATCGAACTTCGGCCAAGGCCTCGACCATCAATGGCACATGATGACGCATGGTGATGGCACATGCATCGACCATCATCGGCATAGGCTGCCCTTCCGTACGGGCACTTGCCTCGACCGCCATCGGCACAAGCTGGGCCCTGGTGTGGGTTGTTGCCTCGATCACCAGCGGCACATGCTGAGCCTTGGTGCGGGCGGTTGCCTCGAGCACCATCGGCAGACCCTGGGCCCTGGTGCGGCCGGTTGCCCCGATAACCATCGGCACACGCTGGGCCCTGGAGCGGCCGGTTGCCTCGATCACCATCGGCAAAAGCTGGGCCCTGGTGCGGGCGCTTGCCTCGACCACCATCGGCACACGCTGGGCACTGGTGCGGGCGCTTGCCTCGACCACCATCGGCACACGCTGGGCCCTGGTGCGGGCGGTTGCCCCCAGCACCATCGGCACACGTTGGGCCCTGGTGCGGGCGCTTGCCTCGACCACCATCGGCACACGCTGGGCCCTTGTGCGGGCGCTTGCCTCGACCACCATCGGCACACGCTGGGCCCTGGTGCGGCCGCTTGCCTCGACCACCATCGGCACACGCTGGGCCCTGGTGCGGTCGGTTGCCTCGAGCACCATCGGCACACGCTGGGCCCTGGTGCGGGCGCTTGCCTCGACCACCATCGGCACACGCTGGGCCCTGGTGCGGCAGGTTGCCTCCAGCACCATCGGCACACGCTGGGCCCTGGTGCGGTCGGTTGCCTCGAGCACCATCGGCACACGCTGGGCCCTGGTGCGAGCGTTTGCCTCGACCACCATCGGCACACGCTGGGCCCTGGTGCGGCAGGTTCCCTCGACGACCATCGGCACACGCTGGGCCCTGGTGCGGCAGGTTGCCTCGAGCACCATCGGCACACGCTGGGCCCTGGTGCGGTCGGTTGCCTCGATCACCATCGGCACACGCTGGGCCCTGGTGCGGGCGCTTGCCTCGACCACCATCGGCACACGCTCCGCCCTGGTGCGGCAGGTTGCCTCGACCACCATCGGCACACGCTGGGCCCTGGTGCGGGCGGTTGCCTCGACCACCATCGGCACACGCTGGGCCCTGGTGCGGGCGCTTGCCTCGACCACCATCGGCACACGCTGGGCCCTGGTGCGGTCGGTTGCCTCGAGCACCATCGGCACACGCTGGGCGCTGGTGCGGCAGGTTGCCTCGACCACCATCGGCACACGCTGGGCCCTGGTGCGGGCGCTTGCCTCGAGCACCATCGGCACACGCTCGGCCCTGGTGCGGTCGGTTGCCTCGAGCACCATCGGCACACGCTGGGCCCTGGTGCGGCAGGTTGCCTCGAGCACCATCGGCACACGCTGGGCCCTGGTGCGGGCGGTTGCCTCGACCACCATCGGCACACGCTGGGCCCTGGTGCGGGCGCTTGCCTCGACCACCATCGGCACACGCTGGGCCCTGGTGCGGGCGCTTGCCTCGAGCACCATCGGCAGACGCTGGGCCCTGGTGCGGCAGGTTGCCTCGAGCACCATCGGCAGACGCTGGGCCCTGGTGCGGCAGGTTGCCTCGAGCACCATCGGCACACGCTGGGCCCTGGTGCGGTCGGTTGCCTCGAGCACCATCGGCACACGCTGGGCGCTGGTGCGGGAACTTGCCTCGACCACCATCGGCACACGCTGGGCCCTGGTGCGGCAGGTTGCCTCGATCACCATCGGCACACGCTGGGCCCTGGTGCGACAGGTTGCCTCGAGCACCATCGGCACACTATCGGCCCTGGTGCGGGCGGTTGCCTCGACCACCATCGGCACACGCTGGGCCCTGGTGCGGGCGCTTGCCTCGAGCACCATCGGCACACGCTGGGCCCTGGTGCGGGCGGTTGCCTCGAGCACCATCGGCACACGTTGGGCCCTGGTGGGTTTAGGCACATCTTCAAATTTCTGCCGTGCCAATGCCATTTTTATGGCTTGTAAATTCATACAATGGTCCCCTAAGCCTTCACGTGAAGTTTCGTTGGAAGATGACTCGTTTTCTATTTTTCACGATTTTCGAAACTTTTTGCGGTTCGGGATTTTTTAAAATTTTTTTATAAGGATTTTTGGCCCCAAATTTTGTAGGCATGATCCTTCTATTTTTGTTGGCATGCACAAAAAAATTCAGCTAAAAACTCGAAGTAGAGAAGATTTTGTGACCGTTTGAAAAAAGTGTCCCCATTTCAGACACTTTAACGGCTACTGGTAGCAAACCTGTAAAATCTCAAATGCTCTTTAA
>NW_028322675.1:17500-20667 GCF_047325235.1 Durio zibethinus
GCTCCGGCGATGCTGTCCCGAGTGAAAAAAATGCGGCACCAGCACATGCTGGAGCCAAGCATGGGCACCGTGGCTCAAAATCGAACTTCGGCCAAGGCCTCGACCATCAATGGCACATGATGACGCATGGTGATGGCACATGCATCGACCATCATCGGCATAGGCTGCCCTTCCGTACGGGCACTTGCCTCGACCGCCATCGGCACAAGCTGGGCCCTGGTGTGGGTTGTTGCCTCGATCACCAGCGGCACATGCTGAGCCTTGGTGCGGGCGGTTGCCTCGAGCACCATCGGCAGACCCTGGGCCCTGGTGCGGCCGGTTGCCCCGATAACCATCGGCACACGCTGGGCCCTGGAGCGGCCGGTTGCCTCGATCACCATCGGCAAAAGCTGGGCCCTGGTGCGGGCGCTTGCCTCGACCACCATCGGCACACGCTGGGCACTGGTGCGGGCGCTTGCCTCGACCACCATCGGCACACGCTGGGCCCTGGTGCGGGCGGTTGCCCCCAGCACCATCGGCACACGTTGGGCCCTGGTGCGGGCGCTTGCCTCGACCACCATCGGCACACGCTGGGCCCTTGTGCGGGCGCTTGCCTCGACCACCATCGGCACACGCTGGGCCCTGGTGCGGCCGCTTGCCTCGACCACCATCGGCACACGCTGGGCCCTGGTGCGGTCGGTTGCCTCGAGCACCATCGGCACACGCTGGGCCCTGGTGCGGGCGCTTGCCTCGACCACCATCGGCACACGCTGGGCCCTGGTGCGGCAGGTTGCCTCGAGCACCATCGGCACACGTGGGCCCTGGTGCGGTCGGTTGCCTCGAGCACCATCGGCACACGCTGGGCCCTGGTGCGGGCGTTTGCCTCGACCACCATCGGCACACGCTGGGCCCTGGTGCGGCAGGTTCCCTCGACGACCATCGGCACACGCTGGGCCCTGGTGCGGCAGGTTGCCTCGAGCACCATCGGCACACGCTGGGCCCTGGTGCGGTCGGTTGCCTCGATCACCATCGGCACACGCTGGGCCCTGGTGCGGGCGGTTGCCTCGACCACCATCGGCACACGCTGGGCCCTGGTGCGGCAGCTTGCCTCGAGCACCATCGGCACACGCTCGGCCCTGGTGCGGTCGGTTGCCTCGAGCACCATCGGCACACGCTGGGCCCTGCTGCGGCAGGTTGCCTCGACCACCATCGGCAGCCTCGACCACCATCGGCACACGCTGGGCCCTGGTGCGGGCGCTTGCCTCGACCACCATCGGCACACGCTCCGCCCTGGTGCGGCAGGTTGCCTCGACCACCATCGGCACACGCTGGGCCCTGGTGCGGGCGGTTGCCTCGACCACCATCGGCACACGCTGGGCCCTGGTGCGGGCGCTTGCCTCGACCACCATCGGCACACGCTGGGCCCTGGTGCGGCAGGTTGCCTCGAGCACCATCGGCACACGCTGGGCGCTGGTGCGGCAGGTTGCCTCGACCACCATCGGCACACGCTGGGCCCTGGTGCGGGCGCTTGCCTCGAGCACCATCGACACACGCTCGGCCCTGGTGCGGTCGGTTGCCTCGAGCACCATCGGCACACGCTGGGCCCTGGTGCGGCAGGTTGCCTCGACCACCATCGGCACACGCTGGGCCCTGGTGCGGGCGCTTGCCTCGACCACCATCGGCACACGCTCGGCCCTGGTGCGGTCGGTTGCCTCGAGCACCATCGGCACACGCTGGGCCCTGGTGCGGCAGGTTGCCTCGAGCACCATCGGCACACGCTGGGCCCTGGTGCGGGCGGTTGCCTCGACCACCATCGGCACACGCTGGGCCCTGGTGCGGGCGCTTGCCTCGACCACCATCGGCAGACGCTGGGCCCTGGTGCGGCAGGTTGCCTCGAGCACCATCGGCAGACGCTGGGCCCTGGTGCGGCAGGTTGCCTCGAGCATCATCGGCACACGCTGGGCGCTGGTGCGGCAGGTTGCCTCGACCACCATCGGCACACGCTGGGCCCTGGTGCGGGCGCTTGCCTCGAGCACCATCGACACACGCTCGGCCCTGGTGCGGTCGGTTGCCTCGAGCACCATCGGCACACGCTGGGCCCTGGTGCGGCAGGTTGCCTCGACCACCATCGGCACACGCTGGGCCCTGGTGCGGGCGCTTGCCTCGACCACCATCGGCACACGCTCGGCCCTGGTGCGGTCGGTTGCCTCGAGCACCATCGGCACACGCTGGGCCCTGGTGCGGCAGGTTGCCTCGAGCACCATCGGCACACGCTGGGCCCTGGTGCGGGCGGTTGCCTCGACCACCATCGGCACACGCTGGGCCCTGGTGCGGGCGCTTGCCTCGACCACCATCGGCACACGCTGGGCCCTGGTGCGGGCGCTTGCCTCGAGCACCATCGGCAGACGCTGGGCCCTGGTGCGGCAGGTTGCCTCGAGCACCATCGGCAGACGCTGGGCCCTGGTGCGGCAGGTTGCCTCGAGCACCATCGGCACACGCTGGGCCCTGGTGCGGTCGGTTGCCTCGAGCACCATCGGCACACGCTGGGCGCTGGTGCGGGAACTTGCCTCGACCACCATCGGCACACGCTGGGCCCTGGTGCGGCAGGTTGCCTCGATCACCATCGGCACACGCTGGGCCCTGGTGCGACAGGTTGCCTCGAGCACCATCGGCACACTATCGGCCCTGGTGCGGGCGGTTGCCTCGACCACCATCGGCACACGCTGGGCCCTGGTGCGGGCGCTTGCCTCGAGCACCATCGGCACACGCTGGGCCCTGGTGCGGGCGGTTGCCTCGAGCACCATCGGCACACGTTGGGCCCTGGTGGGTTTAGGCACATCTTCAAATTTCTGCCGTGCCAATGCCATTTTTATGGCTTGTAAATTCATACAATGGTCCCCTAAGCCTTCACGTGAAGTTTCGTTGGAAGATGACTCGTTTTCTATTTTTCACGATTTTCGAAACTTTTTGCGGTTCGGGATTTTTTAAAATTTTTTTAATAAAAATTAAATAAGGATTTTTGGCCCCAAATTTTGTAGGCATGATCCTTCTATTTTTGTTGGCATGCACAAAAAAATTCAGCTAAAAACTCGAAGTAGAGAAGATTTTGTGACCGTTTGAAAAAAGTGTCCCCATTTCAGACACTTTAACGGCTACTGGTAGCAAACCTGTAAAATCTCAAATGCTCT
>NW_028322676.1:5000-7500 GCF_047325235.1 Durio zibethinus
GCCTCGAGCACCATCGGCACACGCTGGGCCCTGGTGCGGTCGGTTGCCTCGACCACCATCGGCACACGCTGGGCCCTGGTGCGGGCGCTTGCCTCGACCACCATCGGCACACGCTCCGCCCTGGTGCGGCAGGTTGCCTCGAGCACCATCGGCACACGCTGGGCCCTGGTGCGGGCGGTTGCCTCGACCACCATCGGCACACGCTGGGCCCTGGTGCGGCAGCTTGCCTCGAGCACCATCGGCACACGCTCGGCCCTGGTGCGGTCGGTTGCCTCGACCACCATCGGCACACGCTGGGCCCTGGTGCGGCAGGTTGCCTCGACCACCATCGGCAGCCTCGACCACCATCGGCACACGCTGGGCCCTGGTGCGGGCGGTTGCCTCGACCACCATCGGCACACGCTCCGCCCTGGTGGGTCGGTTGCCTCGAGCACCATCGGCACACGCTGGGCCCTGGTGCGGCAGGTTGCCTCGACCACCATCGGCACACGCTGGGCCCCGGTGCGGGCGGTTGCCTCGACCACCATCGGCACACGCTGGGCCCCGGTGCGGGCGGTTGCCTCGACCACCATCGGCACACGCTGGGCCCCGGTGCGGGCGCTTGCCTCGACCACCATCGGCACACGCTGGGCCCTGGTGCGGCAGGTTGCCTCGACCACCATCGGCACACGCTGGGCCCTGGTGCGGGCGCTTGCCTCGAGCACCATCGGCACACGCTCGGCCCTGGTGCGGTCGGTTGCCTCGAGCACCATCGGCACACGCTGGGCCCTGGTGCGGCAGGTTGCCTCGACCACCATCGGCACACGCTGGGCCCTGGTGCGGGCGCTTGCCTCGACCACCATCGGCACACGCTCGGCCCTGGTGCGGTCGGTTGCCTCGAGCACCATCGGCACACGCTGGGCCCTGGTGCGGCAGGTTGCCTCGACCACCATCGGCACACGCTGGGCCCTGGTGCGGGCGGTTGCCTCGACCACCATCGGCACACGCTGGGCCCTGGTGCGGGCGCTTGCCTCGAGCACCATCCGCACACGCTGGGCCCTGGTGCGGCAGGTTGCCTCGAGCACCATCGGCACACGCTGGGCCCTGGTGCGGGAGCTTGCCTCGAGCGCCATCGGCACACGCTGGGCCCTGGTGCGGCAGGTTGCCTCGAGCACCATCGGCACACGCTGGGCCCTGGTGCGGTCGGTTGCCTCGAGCGCCATCGGCACACGCTGGGCGCTGGTGCGGGCGCTTGCCTCGACCAGCATCGGCACACGCTGGGCCCTGGTGCGGCAGGTTGCCTCGATCACCATCGGCACACGCTGGGCCCTGGTGCGACAGGTTGCCTCGAGCACCATTGGCACACTATCGGCCCTGGTGCGGGCGGTTGCCTCGACCACCGTCGGCACACGCTGGGCCCTGGTGCGGGCGCTTGCCTCGAGCACCATCGGCACACGCTGGGCCCTGGTGCGGGCGGTTGCCTCGAGCACCATCGGCACACGCTGGGCCCTGGTGGGTTTAGGCACATCTTCAAATTTCTGCCGTGCCAATGCCATTTTTATGGCTTGTAAATTCATACAATGGTCCCCTAAGCCTTCACGTGAAGTTTCGTTGGAAGATGACTCGTTTTCTATTTTTCATGATTTTCGAAACTTTTTGCGGTTCGGGATTTTTTAAAATTTTTTTATAAGGATTTTTGGCCCCAAATTTTGTAGGCATGATCCTTCTATTTTTGTTGGCATGCACAAAAAAATTCAGCTAAAAACTCGAAGTAGAGAAGATTTTGTGACCGTTTGAAAAAAGTGTCCCCATTTCAGACACTTTAACGGCTACTGGTAGCAAACCTGTAAAATCTCAAATGCTCTTTAAGGGGGTGTGAATTCTCAGAGGTTTGATGAGGGATAGGGGGCCAACACAAGGCCAAGTACCAGCACCCATCGCACATCATGTGCGCACACCCCCCCGGCCCCCCTCCCAATCGCCGGAACCCCAATGCCGCCGGTCAGGTTCTCCGGCGGTACTCCGGCGATGCTCCGGCGATGCTGTCCCGAGTGAAAAAAATGCGGCACCAGCACATGCTGGAGCCAAGCATGGGCACCGTGGCTCAAAATCGAACTTCGGCCAAGGCCTCGACCATCAATGGCACATGATGGCGCATGGTGATGGCACATGCATCGACCATCATCGGCATAGGCTGCCCTTCGGTACGGGCACTTGCCTCGACCGCCATCGGCACAAGCTGGGCCCTGGTGTGGGTTGTTGCCTCGATCACAATCGGCACATGCTGAGCCTTGGTGCGGGCGGTTGCCTCGAGCACCATCGGCAGACCCTGGGCCCTGGTGCGGCCGGTTGCCCCGATAACCATCGGCACACGCTGGGCCCTGGGGCGGGCGCTTGCCCCCAGCACCATCGGCACACGCTGGGCCCTGGGGCGGGCGCTTGCCCCCAGCACCATCGGCACACGCTGGGCCCTGGGGCGGGCGCTTGCCCCCAGCACCATCGGCACACGCTGGGCCCTGGT
>NW_028322676.1:17500-20000 GCF_047325235.1 Durio zibethinus
GCCCTCGAGCGGCCGGTTGCCTCGATCACCATCGGCAAAAGCTGGGCCCTGGTGCGGGCGCTTGCCTCGACCACCATCGGCACACGCTGGGCACTGCCATCGGCACACGCTGGGCCCTGGTGCGGGCGCTTGCCTCGATCACCATCGGCACACGCTGGGCCCTGGTACGGGCGCTTGCCTCGACCACCATCGGCACACGCTCGGCCCTGGTGCGGTCGGTTGCCTCGAGCACCATCGGCACACGCTGGGCCCTGGTGCGGGCGCTTGCCTCGACCACCATCGGCACACGCTGGGCCCTGGTGCGGGCGCTTGCCTCGACCACCATCGGCACACGCTGGGCCCTGGTGCGGCAGGTTGCCTCGAGCACCATCGGCACACGCTGGGCCCTGGTGCGGTCGGTTGCCTCGACCACCATCGGCACACGCTGGGCCCTGGTGCGGGCGCTTGCCTCGACCACCATCGGCACACGCTCCGCCCTGGTGCGGCAGGTTGCCTCGAGCACCATCGGCACACGCTGGGCCCTGGTGCGGGCGGTTGCCTCGACCACCATCGGCACACGCTGGGCCCTGGTGCGGCAGCTTGCCTCGAGCACCATCGGCACACGCTCGGCCCTGGTGCGGTCGGTTGCCTCGACCACCATCGGCACACGCTGGGCCCTGGTGCGGCAGGTTGCCTCGACCACCATCGGCAGCCTCGACCACCATCGGCACACGCTGGGCCCTGGTGCGGGCGGTTGCCTCGACCACCATCGGCACACGCTCCGCCCTGGTGCGGTCGGTTGCCTCGAGCACCATCGGCACACGCTGGGCCCTGGTGCGGCAGGTTGCCTCGACCACCATCGGCACACGCTGGGCCCCGGTGCGGGCGGTTGCCTCGACCACCATCGGCACACGCTGGGCCCCGGTGCGGGCGGTTGCCTCGACCACCATCGGCACACGCTGGGCCCCGGTGCGGGCGCTTGCCTCGACCACCATCGGCACACGCTGGGCCCTGGTGCGGCAGGTTGCCTCGACCACCATCGGCACACGCTGGGCCCTGGTGCGGGCGCTTGCCTCGAGCACCATCGGCACACGCTCGGCCCTGGTGCGGTCGGTTGCCTCGAGCACCATCGGCACACGCTGGGCCCTGGTGCGGCAGGTTGCCTCGACCACCATCGGCACACGCTGGGCCCTGGTGCGGGCGCTTGCCTCGACCACCATCGGCACACGCTCGGCCCTGGTGCGGTCGGTTGCCTCGAGCACCATCGGCACACGCTGGGCCCTGGTGCGGCAGGTTGCCTCGACCACCATCGGCACACGCTGGGCCCTGGTGCGGGCGGTTGCCTCGACCACCATCGGCACACGCTGGGCCCTGGTGCGGGCGCTTGCCTCGAGCACCATCCGCACACGCTGGGCCCTGGTGCGGCAGGTTGCCTCGAGCACCATCGGCACACGCTGGGCCCTGGTGCGGGAGCTTGCCTCGAGCGCCATCGGCACACGCTGGGCCCTGGTGCGGCAGGTTGCCTCGAGCACCATCGGCACACGCTGGGCCCTGGTGCGGTCGGTTGCCTCGAGCGCCATCGGCACACGCTGGGCGCTGGTGCGGGCGCTTGCCTCGACCAGCATCGGCACACGCTGGGCCCTGGTGCGGCAGGTTGCCTCGATCACCATCGGCACACGCTGGGCCCTGGTGCGACAGGTTGCCTCGAGCACCATTGGCACACTATCGGCCCTGGTGCGGGCGGTTGCCTCGACCACCGTCGGCACACGCTGGGCCCTGGTGCGGGCGCTTGCCTCGAGCACCATCGGCACACGCTGGGCCCTGGTGCGGGCGGTTGCCTCGAGCACCATCGGCACACGCTGGGCCCTGGTGGGTTTAGGCACATCTTCAAATTTCTGCCGTGCCAATGCCATTTTTATGGCTTGTAAATTCATACAATGGTCCCCTAAGCCTTCACGTGAAGTTTCGTTGGAAGATGACTCGTTTTCTATTTTTCATGATTTTCGAAACTTTTTGCGGTTCGGGATTTTTTAAAATTTTTTTATAAGGATTTTTGGCCCCAAATTTTGTAGGCATGATCCTTCTATTTTTGTTGGCATGCACAAAAAAATTCAGCTAAAAACTCGAAGTAGAGAAGATTTTGTGACCGTTTGAAAAAAGTGTCCCCATTTCAGACACTTTAACGGCTACTGGTAGCAAACCTGTAAAATCTCAAATGCTCTTTAAGGGGGTGTGAATTCTCAGAGGTTTGATGAGGGATAGGGGGCCAACACAAGGCCAAGTACCAGCACCCATCGCACATCATGTGCGCACACCCCCCCGGCCCCCCTCCCAATCGCCGGAACCCCAATGCCGCCGGTCAGGTTCTCCGGCGGTACTCCGGCGATGCTCCGGCGATGCTGTCCCGAGTGAAAAAAATGCGGCACCAGCACATGCTGGAGCCAAGCATGGGCACCGTGGCTCAAAATCGAACTTCGGCCAAGGCCTCGACCATCAATGGCACATGATGGCGCATGGTGAT
>NW_028322676.1:30000-32500 GCF_047325235.1 Durio zibethinus
GCACCAGCACATGCTGGAGCCAAGCATGGGCACCGTGGCTCAAAATCGAACTTCGGCCAAGGCCTCGACCATCAATGGCACATGATGACGCATGGTGATGGCACATGCATCGACCATCATCGGCATAGGCTGCCCTTCGGTACGGGCACTTGCCTCGACCGCCATCGGCACAAGCTGGGCCCTGGTGTGGGTTGTTGCCTCGATCACCAGCGGCACATGCTGAGCCTTGGTGCGGGCGGTTGCCTCGAGCACCATCGGCAGACCCTGGGCCCTGGTGCGGCCGGTTGCCCCGATAACCATCGGCACACGCTGCGCCCTCGAGCGGCCGGTTGCCTCGATCACCATCGGCAAAAGCTGGGCCCTGGTGCGGGCGCTTGCCTCGACCACCATCGGCACACGCTGGGCACTGCCATCGGCACACGCTGGGCCCTGGTGCGGGCGCTTGCCTCGATCACCATCGGCACACGCTGGGCCCTGGTACGGGCGCTTGCCTCGACCACCATCGGCACACGCTCGGCCCTGGTGCGGTCGGTTGCCTCGAGCACCATCGGCACACGCTGGGCCCTGGTGCGGGCGCTTGCCTCGACCACCATCGGCACACGCTGGGCCCTGGTGCGGGCGCTTGCCTCGACCACCATCGGCACACGCTGGGCCCTGGTGCGGCAGGTTGCCTCGAGCACCATCGGCACACGCTGGGCCCTGGTGCGGTCGGTTGCCTCGACCACCATCGGCACACGCTGGGCCCTGGTGCGGGCGCTTGCCTCGACCACCATCGGCACACGCTCCGCCCTGGTGCGGCAGGTTGCCTCGAGCACCATCGGCACACGCTGGGCCCTGGTGCGGGCGGTTGCCTCGACCACCATCGGCACACGCTGGGCCCTGGTGCGGCAGCTTGCCTCGAGCACCATCGGCACACGCTCGGCCCTGGTGCGGTCGGTTGCCTCGACCACCATCGGCACACGCTGGGCCCTGGTGCGGCAGGTTGCCTCGACCACCATCGGCAGCCTCGACCACCATCGGCACACGCTGGGCCCTGGTGCGGGCGGTTGCCTCGACCACCATCGGCACACGCTCCGCCCTGGTGCGGTCGGTTGCCTCGAGCACCATCGGCACACGCTGGGCCCTGGTGCGGCAGGTTGCCTCGACCACCATCGGCACACGCTGGGCCCCGGTGCGGGCGGTTGCCTCGACCACCATCGGCACACGCTGGGCCCCGGTGCGGGCGGTTGCCTCGACCACCATCGGCACACGCTGGGCCCCGGTGCGGGCGCTTGCCTCGACCACCATCGGCACACGCTGGGCCCTGGTGCGGCAGGTTGCCTCGACCACCATCGGCACACGCTGGGCCCTGGTGCGGGCGCTTGCCTCGAGCACCATCGGCACACGCTCGGCCCTGGTGCGGTCGGTTGCCTCGAGCACCATCGGCACACGCTGGGCCCTGGTGCGGCAGGTTGCCTCGACCACCATCGGCACACGCTGGGCCCTGGTGCGGGCGCTTGCCTCGACCACCATCGGCACACGCTCGGCCCTGGTGCGGTCGGTTGCCTCGAGCACCATCGGCACACGCTGGGCCCTGGTGCGGCAGGTTGCCTCGACCACCATCGGCACACGCTGGGCCCTGGTGCGGGCGGTTGCCTCGACCACCATCGGCACACGCTGGGCCCTGGTGCGGGCGCTTGCCTCGAGCACCATCCGCACACGCTGGGCCCTGGTGCGGCAGGTTGCCTCGAGCACCATCGGCACACGCTGGGCCCTGGTGCGGGAGCTTGCCTCGAGCGCCATCGGCACACGCTGGGCCCTGGTGCGGCAGGTTGCCTCGAGCACCATCGGCACACGCTGGGCCCTGGTGCGGTCGGTTGCCTCGAGCGCCATCGGCACACGCTGGGCGCTGGTGCGGGCGCTTGCCTCGACCAGCATCGGCACACGCTGGGCCCTGGTGCGGCAGGTTGCCTCGATCACCATCGGCACACGCTGGGCCCTGGTGCGACAGGTTGCCTCGAGCACCATTGGCACACTATCGGCCCTGGTGCGGGCGGTTGCCTCGACCACCGTCGGCACACGCTGGGCCCTGGTGCGGGCGCTTGCCTCGAGCACCATCGGCACACGCTGGGCCCTGGTGCGGGCGGTTGCCTCGAGCACCATCGGCACACGCTGGGCCCTGGTGGGTTTAGGCACATCTTCAAATTTCTGCCGTGCCAATGCCATTTTTATGGCTTGTAAATTCATACAATGGTCCCCTAAGCCTTCACGTGAAGTTTCGTTGGAAGATGACTCGTTTTCTATTTTTCATGATTTTCGAAACTTTTTGCGGTTCGGGATTTTTTAAAATTTTTTTATAAGGATTTTTGGCCCCAAATTTTGTAGGCATGATCCTTCTATTTTTGTTGGCATGCACAAAAAAATTCAGCTAAAAACTCGAAGTAGAGAAGATTTTGTGACCGTTTGAAAAAAGTGTCCCCATTTCAGACACTTTAACGGCTACTGGTAGCAAACCTGTAAA
>NW_028322676.1:42500-47500 GCF_047325235.1 Durio zibethinus
TTGTGGACGTGATCCTTCTATTTTTGTTGGCATGCACAAAAAAATTCAGCTAAAAACTCGAACCGGAGAAGATTTCGTGACCGTTTGAAAAAAGTGTCCCCATTTCAGACACTTTAACGGCTACTGGCAGCAAACCTGTAAAATCTCAAACGCTCTTTAAGGGGGTGTGAGTTCTCAGAGGTTTGATGAGGGATAGGGGGCCAACACAAGGGCCAAGTACCAGCACCCATCGCACGTCATGTGCGCACACCCCCCCGGCCCCCCTCCCAATCGCCGGAACCCCAATGCCGCCGGTCAGGTTCTCCGGCGGTACTCCGGCGATGCTCCGGCGATGCTGTCCCGAGTGAAAAAAATGCGGCACCAGCACATGCTGGAGCCAAGCATGGGCACCGTGGCTCAAAATCGAACTTCGGCCAAGGCCTCGACCATCAATGGCACATGATGACGCATGGTGATGGCACATGCATCGACCATCATCGGCATAGGCTGCCCTTCGGTACGGGCACTTGCCTCGACCGCCATCGGCACAAGCTGGGCCCTGGTGTGGGTTGTTGCCTCGATCACCAGCGGCACATGCTGAGCCTTGGTGCGGGCGGTTGCCTCGAGCACCATCGGCAGACCCTGGGCCCTGGTGCGGCCGGTTGCCCCGATAACCATCGGCACACGCTGCGCCCTCGAGCGGCCGGTTGCCTCGATCACCATCGGCAAAAGCTGGGCCCTGGTGCGGGCGCTTGCCTCGACCACCATCGGCACACGCTGGGCACTGCCATCGGCACACGCTGGGCCCTGGTGCGGGCGCTTGCCTCGATCACCATCGGCACACGCTGGGCCCTGGTACGGGCGCTTGCCTCGACCACCATCGGCACACGCTCGGCCCTGGTGCGGTCGGTTGCCTCGAGCACCATCGGCACACGCTGGGCCCTGGTGCGGGCGCTTGCCTCGACCACCATCGGCACACGCTGGGCCCTGGTGCGGGCGCTTGCCTCGACCACCATCGGCACACGCTGGGCCCTGGTGCGGCAGGTTGCCTCGAGCACCATCGGCACACGCTGGGCCCTGGTGCGGTCGGTTGCCTCGACCACCATCGGCACACGCTGGGCCCTGGTGCGGGCGCTTGCCTCGACCACCATCGGCACACGCTCCGCCCTGGTGCGGCAGGTTGCCTCGAGCACCATCGGCACACGCTGGGCCCTGGTGCGGGCGGTTGCCTCGACCACCATCGGCACACGCTGGGCCCTGGTGCGGCAGCTTGCCTCGAGCACCATCGGCACACGCTCGGCCCTGGTGCGGTCGGTTGCCTCGACCACCATCGGCACACGCTGGGCCCTGGTGCGGCAGGTTGCCTCGACCACCATCGGCAGCCTCGACCACCATCGGCACACGCTGGGCCCTGGTGCGGGCGGTTGCCTCGACCACCATCGGCACACGCTCCGCCCTGGTGCGGTCGGTTGCCTCGAGCACCATCGGCACACGCTGGGCCCTGGTGCGGCAGGTTGCCTCGACCACCATCGGCACACGCTGGGCCCCGGTGCGGGCGGTTGCCTCGACCACCATCGGCACACGCTGGGCCCCGGTGCGGGCGGTTGCCTCGACCACCATCGGCACACGCTGGGCCCCGGTGCGGGCGCTTGCCTCGACCACCATCGGCACACGCTGGGCCCTGGTGCGGCAGGTTGCCTCGACCACCATCGGCACACGCTGGGCCCTGGTGCGGGCGCTTGCCTCGAGCACCATCGGCACACGCTCGGCCCTGGTGCGGTCGGTTGCCTCGAGCACCATCGGCACACGCTGGGCCCTGGTGCGGCAGGTTGCCTCGACCACCATCGGCACACGCTGGGCCCTGGTGCGGGCGCTTGCCTCGACCACCATCGGCACACGCTCGGCCCTGGTGCGGTCGGTTGCCTCGAGCACCATCGGCACACGCTGGGCCCTGGTGCGGCAGGTTGCCTCGACCACCATCGGCACACGCTGGGCCCTGGTGCGGGCGGTTGCCTCGACCACCATCGGCACACGCTGGGCCCTGGTGCGGGCGCTTGCCTCGAGCACCATCCGCACACGCTGGGCCCTGGTGCGGCAGGTTGCCTCGAGCACCATCGGCACACGCTGGGCCCTGGTGCGGGAGCTTGCCTCGAGCGCCATCGGCACACGCTGGGCCCTGGTGCGGCAGGTTGCCTCGAGCACCATCGGCACACGCTGGGCCCTGGTGCGGTCGGTTGCCTCGAGCGCCATCGGCACACGCTGGGCGCTGGTGCGGGCGCTTGCCTCGACCAGCATCGGCACACGCTGGGCCCTGGTGCGGCAGGTTGCCTCGATCACCATCGGCACACGCTGGGCCCTGGTGCGACAGGTTGCCTCGAGCACCATTGGCACACTATCGGCCCTGGTGCGGGCGGTTGCCTCGACCACCGTCGGCACACGCTGGGCCCTGGTGCGGGCGCTTGCCTCGAGCACCATCGGCACACGCTGGGCCCTGGTGCGGGCGGTTGCCTCGAGCACCATCGGCACACGCTGGGCCCTGGTGGGTTTAGGCACATCTTCAAATTTCTGCCGTGCCAATGCCATTTTTATGGCTTGTAAATTCATACAATGGTCCCCTAAGCCTTCACGTGAAGTTTCGTTGGAAGATGACTCGTTTTCTATTTTTCATGATTTTCGAAACTTTTTGCGGTTCGGGATTTTTTAAAATTTTTTTATAAGGATTTTTGGCCCCAAATTTTGTAGGCATGATCCTTCTATTTTTGTTGGCATGCACAAAAAAATTCAGCTAAAAACTCGAAGTAGAGAAGATTTTGTGACCGTTTGAAAAAAGTGTCCCCATTTCAGACACTTTAACGGCTACTGGTAGCAAACCTGTAAAATCTCAAATGCTCTTTAAGGGGGTGTGAATTCTCAGAGGTTTGATGAGGGATAGGGGGCCAACACAAGGCCAAGTACCAGCACCCATCGCACATCATGTGCGCACACCCCCCCGGCCCCCCTCCCAATCGCCGGAACCCCAATGCCGCCGGTCAGGTTCTCCGGCGGTACTCCGGCGATGCTCCGGCGATGCTGTCCCGAGTGAAAAAAATGCGGCACCAGCACATGCTGGAGCCAAGCATGGGCACCGTGGCTCAAAATCGAACTTCGGCCAAGGCCTCGACCATCAATGGCACATGATGGCGCATGGTGATGGCACATGCATCGACCATCATCGGCATAGGCTGCCCTTCGGTACGGGCACTTGCCTCGACCGCCATCGGCACAAGCTGGGCCCTGGTGTGGGTTGTTGCCTCGATCACAATCGGCACATGCTGAGCCTTGGTGCGGGCGGTTGCCTCGAGCACCATCGGCAGACCCTGGGCCCTGGTGCGGCCGGTTGCCCCGATAACCATCGGCACACGCTGGGCCCTGGGGCGGGCGCTTGCCCCCAGCACCATCGGCACACGCTGGGCCCTGGGGCGGGCGCTTGCCCCCAGCACCATCGGCACACGCTGGGCCCTGGTGCGGGCGGTTCCCTCGACCACCATCGGCACACGTTGGGCCCTGGTCCGGGCGGTTACCCCCAGCACCATCGGCACACGCTGGGCCCTGGTGCGGGCGCTTGCCCCCAGCACCATCGGCACACGCTGGGCCCTGGTGCGGGCGGTTGCCCCCAGCACCATCGGCACACGCAGGGCCCTGGTGCGGGCGGTTGCCCCGAACACCATCGGCACAAGCCGGCCCTTGGTGCGGGCTCCTGGCTCGACCACCATCGGCACACGCTGGGCCCTGGTGCGGGCGGTTGCCTCGAACACCATCGGCACACGCCGGCCCTTGGTGCGGGCGGTTGCCTCGACCACCATCGGCACACGCTCGGCCTTGGTGAGGGCGCTTGCCTCGACCACCATCGGCACACGCTGGGCCCTGGTGCGGGCGCTTGCCTCGACCACCATCGGCACACGCTCGGCCTTGGTGCGGGCGCTTGCCTCGACCACCATCGGCACACGCTGGGCCCTGGTGCGGGCGGTTGCCTCGACCACCACCGGCACACGCTCGGCCTTGGTGAGGGCGCTTGCCTCGACCACCATCGGCACACGCTGGGCCCTGGTGCGGGCGCTTGCCTCGACCACCATCGGCACACGCTCGGCCTTGGTGCGGGCGGTTGCCTCGACCACCATCGGCACACGCTGGGCCCTGGTGCTGGCGGTTGCCTCGACCACCATCGGCACACGCTGGGCCCTGGTGCGGGCGGTTGCCTCGAACACCATCGGCACAAGCCGGCCCTTGGTGCGGGCGGTTGCCTCGAGCACCATCGGCACACGCTGGGCCCTGGTGCGGGCGGTTGCCTCGACCACCATCGGCACACGCTGGGCCCTGGTGCGGACGGTTGCCTCGAGCACCATGGGCACACGCTGGCCCTTGGTGCGGGCTCTTGCCTCGACCACCATCAGCAGAAGATGGCCCCTACGTCGAACACCATCGATACATGCCGGGCCTTGGTGTGGGCACATGCCTCGAGCTGGTGCGGGCGGTTGCCTCGACCACCATCGGCTCACGTTGGCCCTTGTTGCGGGCACATGCCTCGACCACCATCGGCACCTGCGCACCCTCGGTGTGGGATTTGCTTGTTTGGAAAAAGTGTCCCCGTTTCAGACATTTTAACGTCTACTGGTAGCATATCTGTAAAATCTCTAATGCTCTTTAGGGGGTGGTGGTCCGGCACCCCCTCTCCCCCCCCCACGGGGGGAGTAGGTGTGCGCGATGGGCCTCCCATTGCGTGCACCCCGGCCAACGTCCCTCGAACGAAATACAGGGCGTGCATGCCTTCCGGCGATTTTTGTCCGGCGACTGGTTGCTCCGGTGACCGGCAGGCGCCCATGGCCTCGATCGGTTGGCTTGCATGCAAAAAAAGGGAGCCGAGCTCCAGCCCGTGCACGCGGCGGATGCTGCCCTAGACCCCAGACCAAGTCCCTGAATCGGGCAACGGCTCCCTGGGGTGGTGCCAGCAGAAGCTGCGGTTGCGGGCTTGGCCCGGCCAAGTC
>NW_028322676.1:55000-65000 GCF_047325235.1 Durio zibethinus
GGGCTTAGACATGGAATGAGCTCCGTATGCCTAAGTCAACCCACGGAACGAGCGTGCGGGCGCTCAGCCGGCCGGAGAGGCAGGATGCGCAAGCCGGGGATCGATCGGGTGCTAGGTGGGTTTAGGCACATCTTCAAATTTCTGTCGTGCCAATGCCATTTTTATGGCTTGTAAATTCATACAATGGTCCCCTAAGCCTTCACGTGAAGTTTCGTTGCAAGATGACTCGTTTTCTATTTTTCACGATTTTCGAAACTTTTTGCGGTTCGGGATTTTTTAGAATTTTTTTAGAAGGAGTTTTGGCCCCAAATTTTGTGGACGTGATCCTTCTATTTTTGTTGGCATGCACAAAAAAATTCAGCTAAAAACTCGAACCGGAGAAGATTTCGTGACCGTTTGAAAAAAGTGTCCCCATTTCAGACACTTTAACGGCTACTGGCAGCAAACCTGTAAAATCTCAAACGCTCTTTAAGGGGGTGTGAGTTCTCAGAGGTTTGATGAGGGATAGGGGGCCAACACAAGGGCCAAGTACCAGCACCCATCGCACGTCATGTGCGCACACCCCCCCGGCCCCCCTCCCAATCGCCGGAACCCCAATGCCGCCGGTCAGGTTCTCCGGCGGTACTCCGGCGATGCTCCGGCGATGCTGTCCCGAGTGAAAAAAATGCGGCACCAGCACATGCTGGAGCCAAGCATGGGCACCGTGGCTCAAAATCGAACTTCGGCCAAGGCCTCGACCATCAATGGCACATGATGACGCATGGTGATGGCACATGCATCGACCATCATCGGCATAGGCTGCCCTTCGGTACGGGCACTTGCCTCGACCGCCATCGGCACAAGCTGGGCCCTGGTGTGGGTTGTTGCCTCGATCACCAGCGGCACATGCTGAGCCTTGGTGCGGGCGGTTGCCTCGAGCACCATCGGCAGACCCTGGGCCCTGGTGCGGCCGGTTGCCCCGATAACCATCGGCACACGCTGCGCCCTCGAGCGGCCGGTTGCCTCGATCACCATCGGCAAAAGCTGGGCCCTGGTGCGGGCGCTTGCCTCGACCACCATCGGCACACGCTGGGCACTGCCATCGGCACACGCTGGGCCCTGGTGCGGGCGCTTGCCTCGATCACCATCGGCACACGCTGGGCCCTGGTACGGGCGCTTGCCTCGACCACCATCGGCACACGCTCGGCCCTGGTGCGGTCGGTTGCCTCGAGCACCATCGGCACACGCTGGGCCCTGGTGCGGGCGCTTGCCTCGACCACCATCGGCACACGCTGGGCCCTGGTGCGGGCGCTTGCCTCGACCACCATCGGCACACGCTGGGCCCTGGTGCGGCAGGTTGCCTCGAGCACCATCGGCACACGCTGGGCCCTGGTGCGGTCGGTTGCCTCGACCACCATCGGCACACGCTGGGCCCTGGTGCGGGCGCTTGCCTCGACCACCATCGGCACACGCTCCGCCCTGGTGCGGCAGGTTGCCTCGAGCACCATCGGCACACGCTGGGCCCTGGTGCGGGCGGTTGCCTCGACCACCATCGGCACACGCTGGGCCCTGGTGCGGCAGCTTGCCTCGAGCACCATCGGCACACGCTCGGCCCTGGTGCGGTCGGTTGCCTCGACCACCATCGGCACACGCTGGGCCCTGGTGCGGCAGGTTGCCTCGACCACCATCGGCAGCCTCGACCACCATCGGCACACGCTGGGCCCTGGTGCGGGCGGTTGCCTCGACCACCATCGGCACACGCTCCGCCCTGGTGCGGTCGGTTGCCTCGAGCACCATCGGCACACGCTGGGCCCTGGTGCGGCAGGTTGCCTCGACCACCATCGGCACACGCTGGGCCCCGGTGCGGGCGGTTGCCTCGACCACCATCGGCACACGCTGGGCCCCGGTGCGGGCGGTTGCCTCGACCACCATCGGCACACGCTGGGCCCCGGTGCGGGCGCTTGCCTCGACCACCATCGGCACACGCTGGGCCCTGGTGCGGCAGGTTGCCTCGACCACCATCGGCACACGCTGGGCCCTGGTGCGGGCGCTTGCCTCGAGCACCATCGGCACACGCTCGGCCCTGGTGCGGTCGGTTGCCTCGAGCACCATCGGCACACGCTGGGCCCTGGTGCGGCAGGTTGCCTCGACCACCATCGGCACACGCTGGGCCCTGGTGCGGGCGCTTGCCTCGACCACCATCGGCACACGCTCGGCCCTGGTGCGGTCGGTTGCCTCGAGCACCATCGGCACACGCTGGGCCCTGGTGCGGCAGGTTGCCTCGACCACCATCGGCACACGCTGGGCCCTGGTGCGGGCGGTTGCCTCGACCACCATCGGCACACGCTGGGCCCTGGTGCGGGCGCTTGCCTCGAGCACCATCCGCACACGCTGGGCCCTGGTGCGGCAGGTTGCCTCGAGCACCATCGGCACACGCTGGGCCCTGGTGCGGGAGCTTGCCTCGAGCGCCATCGGCACACGCTGGGCCCTGGTGCGGCAGGTTGCCTCGAGCACCATCGGCACACGCTGGGCCCTGGTGCGGTCGGTTGCCTCGAGCGCCATCGGCACACGCTGGGCGCTGGTGCGGGCGCTTGCCTCGACCAGCATCGGCACACGCTGGGCCCTGGTGCGGCAGGTTGCCTCGATCACCATCGGCACACGCTGGTGTCACGCCCTGGGCGGGCGCGCCAGGCACATCAGCCAGACCAGCAGGCGAGCCAGCAGCTAAGGCCCGCAGACCAGGCGTGCTGGCGGGTATCAGTGCGCAAAGCCTATCAAACGAGCTCCAAACGCCCGCCCATCTTGCAGGCCAACTCATGAGACCAAGGCCTGGCATTTGGGCTGCCCGCACCACATCCAGAAGGGCCCGAGGTGCTGGATACGCAAGGGAAGCTTCTGGAACCAGGCAGGATCAGCATCAGCATCCTGGCAGATTTGGTTGACCCTGAAAATCAGGAACCAGCATCTTGATTAAATGTAATCCCATGATTGTAGCCTTTATTTTAGGGATTTGCCATTAAGTTGTAGCTGGAGCCTCAACTATAAATAGAGGGCTGCTCCACCCTCATTTGTACACCATCAAACACTTCTGTTTCAGTGAATACAAGAGCATTTCCAGAATTCTGTTTTTCTGTCCTGTTTCTCTTTAACTTGCGTAATCAGCCCTTCCCTTTGTTCTAGTGCCCGCACGCTTGTGTTTTAGGCTGACTTAGGCATCAAGGACGAGATTCCAAGCCTAAGGCCGCACGGATTCTGAGTCTAAGGTCGGAGCCCGTGACAGTTGGTATCAGAGCGAGTTCGATTCTGTGTGTTTGTGTTGTGCAGGTTAGATCGTGATTGAGGAGATGGCATCCCAAAGCGACGTTGCTAGCCAACAACCAGAGGCCCAGGAGCATGGGCGAGGAAGAGGCAAGAAAGCTTGTTCTAGAGATATCTGGTCTACCATGGACGGTAGGCTGGCCAAGGTGGAGGTGACCATAGGCGACATGGGGGAGAAGCTGGAGGAAGTAGAAACTCACATTGCATCGCTAGACTCCATGGGGGAGGAGATCCAAAGTGAGCTAGCAGCTGCTCTCAACAATGGCCTGGATGAGATCACCCGAAAGAATGAATCCTTGGAGGCGGAAGTTCTGACTTTGCGAGATGGCATGGAGGCCATGCGCAATGGCATGGAGGCCATGCGCCAGCGGATGGAGGAGCTTACCAGTGAGCTCGTTACTTGCAAGACTGCCATTGGGAATGGCATGTTTGCTGGAGTGTCCAGATCCAGATTGGATGTCCCCAAGCCTAAGGAGTTCAAGGGGACTAGGGCGGCTAAGGAAGTAGACAACTACCTTTGGGGTATGGAGCAGTACTTCCAGGCCATGGGCATGCAAGACGAGGCGATAAAGGTAAGCACCGCTGCTATGTATCTCACTGATGTAGCCTTATTGTGGTGGAGGCGCAGGTGTGATGATGTCAGGCGTGGGAACGCCAAGATTGGAACCTGGACAGAGTTCCAAAAGGAGTTCAGAGAACAATTTTACCCGGAGTATGCCGATGATGAGGCACGGGCAAAGTTGCGCAGGTTGAGCCAGCAAGGGAACATAAGAGAGTATGTTCAAAAATTCTCTGAACTGATGCTACAGATCTCGGATCTAGGCGAGAAGGACGCATTCTTTGCTTTCATGGATGGGCTGAAGCCGTGGGTGAAGCATGAGCTACAAAGGAGGGGAGTTCATGACTTGGCTAAAGCCATGACCACTGCCGAGGCGTTGATAGAGTTCAAGCCTCTGAACAAGTTCGAGTCTACCAAGCCCAAGGGTAAGGGCAGGGACGATAGGGACCGGAAGAAGCAGTCCAATGGGAAGGACCGTGACCGGGAGTCCAAGGATGGAGACCGAGACCGTTCAACCAAGGATGGCGAGAGGAAGCCATCAGCAGGCAAGTGGAAAGCAAAGGGGGACCGAGAACCACTAGCATGCTACCTATGTGGAGGGAGCCACATAGCGCGCAATTGCCCGCAGAAGGGCAAGCTGGCTGCTGTAGACAGGGAGTCTGACGAGGAGCCAGAGTCAGGGGCAGCAAAGCTTGGGTCGTTGGTGCTCAATGCTGTCCAGAGTAAGGGGAGCCGCAAGCCAAAGGGCTTGATGTTTGCGGATCTGATGGTTGCGGGTCAGAAGGTGAGCGCACTGGTGGACACAGGTGCCTCACATCTTTTTATTTCAGGTGATGGAGCCCGGAAGCTCGGACTAAAGGTGCAGAAAGGGACTGGTACCATTAAGACGGTGAACTCCAAGGAAGTTCCAGCCATTGGAGTAGCACGGGGAGTGGAGTTGCAGCTTGGAGATTGGAAAGGCAAGGAGACCATTGAGGTAATACCCCTTGACGACTATGAGTTTGTGATTGGGTTGGATTTCCTTGTTCGGATTAACGCCCTCCTTGTGCCTTTTGCCGATTGTGTTTGCATCTTGGATGCACGGTGCCAATGCCTAGTACCATTGAGAAGAGGGTCTGGAGTTGGGTCGAGGGTGGTGTCAGCCATCCAATTTGCCAAGGCGGTAAGCAGACAAGAAGACACCTTCTTGGCAGCCCTGAAATATGATGAGCCAAGGGAGAAGGAGACCGAGTCACCCTTGGAGGTGCTAAAGGTGCTAAAGACCTTTAGTGATGTGATGCCCGCAAAGCTGCCTAGCAAGCTACCACCTAAGAGGGAGGTGGACCACAAGATCGAGCTGGTGTCCGAGGCCAAGCCACCAGCCAGAGCCCCTTACCGAATGTCTCCACCAGAGTTGGAGGAGTTGAGGAAGCAGCTCAAGGAGTTAGTTGATGCTGGCTTCATCAGGCCATCGAAAGCACCCTATGGTGCACCGGTTCTATTCCAGCGCAAGCATGATGGGTCGTTGCGGCTGTGCATAGACTACCGGGCTTTGAACAAGCTGACCATCAAGAACAAGTACCCCATCCCACTCATTGCGGACTTGTTCGATCAACTTGGGAGCGCAAGGTGGTTCACCAAGCTGGATTTGAGGTCAGGCTATTATCAAGTTAGGATCGCGGAGGGAGATGAGCAAAAGACAGCATGTGTCACGCGGTATGGTTCGTATGAGTTCTTGGTGATGCCTTTCGGACTCACGAATGCCCCAGCAACATTCTGCACCCTTATGAACAAGGTACTTCAGTCATTCCTTGATCGGTTTGTTGTGGTTTATTTGGATGACATTGTGATCTACAGCCAGACTTTGGGAGAGCATGTAGACCACTTGAGACAGGTGTTCGAGGTGTTGCGGGCGCACAAGCTGTTTGTCAAGAGGGAGAAGTGCTCATTCGCCCAGCAGGAGATCCCATTCCTAGGCCACATAGTGGGAGGTGGCAGGATACGCATGGATGAAGGCAAGATAGACGCCATCCTGGAGTGGCAACCGCCAGCCAAGGTCACTGAGTTGAGATCGTTCCTTGGGCTGGTTAACTACTACAGGCGCTTCATCAAAGGTCACTCAGCAATAGCCACGCCATTGACTGACTTGCTCAAGAAAGGGAGAGCATGGGAGTGGAGCGCAGGGTGCCAGGAAGCCTTTGACAGGTTGAAGCGGGCTGTGACCGAGGAGCCAGTCTTGGCCTTGCCAGACCATGCCAAACCGTATGAGGTGCATACGGATGCATCAGACTTTGCCATAGGGGGCATGTTGATGCAAGAGGGACGTCCAGTCGCGTTTGAGAGCAGGAAGCTGAACGAGACTGAACGCAAGTACACGGTCCAAGAGAAGGAGATGACTGCAGTGGTGCACTGCTTGCGCACTTGGCGCCATTACCTGTTGGGGTCGAGGTTCGTGGTGAGAACGGACAATGTGGCGACCAGCTACTTCCAGACGCAGAAGAAGCTGTCCCCCAAGCAGGCGAGATGGCAAGATTTTCTTGCAGAATTTGATTTCCAGATGGAGTACAAGCCAGGACGGGCGAACCTAGTGGCAGACGCCCTGAGCAGGAAGGCTAACCTTGCTGCCATTAGCCAACCAGAGGGGTCACTGGTGCCGCGCATCAAGGAGGGACTTGCGCATGATCCTACAGCCAAGGCTCTGATGGAGTACGCCCAGCAAGGTAAGACTAGGCGGTTTTGGTTGCAGGATGGGTTGCTGTACACCAGGGGCAGTAGACTGTTTGTGCCGCAGCACGGGAAGCTCCGCAAGGAAGTTTTGCAAGAGTGTCATGATTCAAGGTGGGCTGGACACCCAGGAGTGAGCCGCACCTTGGCGCTGATCGAGGACCGGTACTACTGGCCGCACATGAGGGACGATGTGGAGGCCTATGTGAAGACTTGTCTTGTGTGCCAACAGGACAAGGTGGAGCTCAAGAAACCAGGGGGTCTCTTGGAGCCATTGCCAGTGCCAGAGCGACCATGGGAGAGTGTTTCTCTGGACTTTATAGTCGGTCTACCCAAGACAGAGGGGTTTGGAAGCATCATGGTAGTGGTGGACAGGTTTTCCAAATATGGAATCTTCATTCCAGCAACCAAGGAGTGCCCAGCCGAGGAGGCAGCTCGATTGTTCCTGAAGAACATGGTGAAGTACTGGGGAGTGCCGAGGACCATTGTTAGTGATCGGGACGGGCGTTTCACGGGCAGGTTCTGGACTGAGTTGTTCAAGCTGTTGGGGTCAGACTTGAACTTTTCCACCAGCATGCATCCGCAGACCGATGGGCAGACAGAACGTGTGAACGGACTACTGGAGGTCTACCTCAGGCACTATGTGAGTGCCACACAAAGGGACTGGCCAAAGCTACTAGATATTGCGCAGTTTTCCTACAACTTGCAACGGAGCGAGGCAACGAACCAGAGCCCATTTGAGGTTGTGACAGGGCAACAACCACTAACACCCGGTTCGATTGCTGCAGGTTATACAGGGCCGAATCCAGCAGCATACAAGTTTGCCAAGGCATGGCAGGAGCAAGCTGACTTGGCCAGAGTTTGTCTACACAAGGCGGCCAAGAGGTCGAAGAAGTGGGCAGACCAGAAGAGGCGGGATGTGCAGTTCCAGGTTGGAGACTTGGTGTTGGTGAAGCTGCATCCCATTGTGCGCCACAGGGGGCTGCACAAAGGCCTAGTCCGGAGGTATGAGGGACCTTTCCGAGTAGTCAAGAGAGTAGGCAAGGTTGCCTACAAGCTGGATATGCCACCCAAGCCGAGGGTACACCCGGTGTTCCATGTGAGCATGCTCAAGCCGTTCCATGAGGATGAGGGAGATCCAGGACGGGCAGAGTCAAAGCGTGCACCGTTGGGAGCAAGGGCCTCATATGAGAAGGAGGTCCACAGCATTATGGCTGACCGGGAAGTGAGACGGAAGAACTATCAACCAAGACATGAGTACTTGGTGCGCTGGAAGGGACTTCCAGACAGTGAGGCGAGCTGGGAACCAGCAGAGGACTTATGGCAGTTCGGGGACCAGATCAGGCAGTACCATGCAGAAGACGCAACGAGGGCGTTGCGCAATCAGGTGGGGGAGAATGTCACGCCCTGGGCGGGCGCGCCAGGCACATCAGCCAGACCAGCAGGCGAGCCAGCAGCTAAGGCCCGCAGACCAGGCGTGCTGGCGGGTATCAGTGCGCAAAGCCTATCAAACGAGCTCCAAACGCCCGCCCATCTTGCAGGCCAACTCATGAGACCAAGGCCTGGCATTTGGGCTGCCCGCACCACATCCAGAAGGGCCCGAGGTGCTGGATACGCAAGGGAAGCTTCTGGAACCAGGCAGGATCAGCATCAGCATCCTGGCAGATTTGGTTGACCCTGAAAATCAGGAACCAGCATCTTGATTAAATGTAATCCCATGATTGTAGCCTTTATTTTAGGGATTTGCCATTAAGTTGTAGCTGGAGCCTCAACTATAAATAGAGGGCTGCTCCACCCTCATTTGTACACCATCAAACACTTCTGTTTCAGTGAATACAAGAGCATTTCCAGAATTCTGTTTTTCTGTCCTGTTTCTCTTTAACTTGCGTAATCAGCCCTTCCCTTTGTTCTAGTGCCCGCACGCTTGTGTTTTAGGCTGACTTAGGCATCAAGGACGAGATTCCAAGCCTAAGGCCGCACGGATTCTGAGTCTAAGGTCGGAGCCCGTGACACTGGGCCCTGGTGCGACAGGTTGCCTCGAGCACCATTGGCACACTATCGGCCCTGGTGCGGGCGGTTGCCTCGACCACCGTCGGCACACGCTGGGCCCTGGTGCGGGCGCTTGCCTCGAGCACCATCGGCACACGCTGGGCCCTGGTGCGGGCGGTTGCCTCGAGCACCATCGGCACACGCTGGGCCCTGGTGGGTTTAGGCACATCTTCAAATTTCTGCCGTGCCAATGCCATTTTTATGGCTTGTAAATTCATACAATGGTCCCCTAAGCCTTCACGTGAAGTTTCGTTGGAAGATGACTCGTTTTCTATTTTTCATGATTTTCGAAACTTTTTGCGGTTCGGGATTTTTTAAAATTTTTTTATAAGGATTTTTGGCCCCAAATTTTGTAGGCATGATCCTTCTATTTTTGTTGGCATGCACAAAAAAATTCAGCTAAAAACTCGAAGTAGAGAAGATTTTGTGACCGTTTGAAAAAAGTGTCCCCATTTCAGACACTTTAACGGCTACTGGTAGCAAACCTGTAAAATCTCAAATGCTCTTTAAGGGGGTGTGAATTCTCAGAGGTTTGATGAGGGATAGGGGGCCAACACAAGGCCAAGTACCAGCACCCATCGCACATCATGTGCGCACACCCCCCCGGCCCCCCTCCCAATCGCCGGAACCCCAATGCCGCCGGTCAGGTTCTCCGGCGGTACTCCGGCGATGCTCCGGCGATGCTGTCCCGAGTGAAAAAAATGCGGCACCAGCACATGCTGGAGCCAAGCATGGGCACCGTGGCTCAAAATCGAACTTCGGCCAAGGCCTCGACCATCAATGGCACATGATGGCGCATGGTGATGGCACATGCATCGACCATCATCGGCATAGGCTGCCCTTCGGTACGGGCACTTGCCTCGACCGCCATCGGCACAAGCTGGGCCCTGGTGTGGGTTGTTGCCTCGATCACAATCGGCACATGCTGAGCCTTGGTGCGGGCGGTTGCCTCGAGCACCATCGGCAGACCCTGGGCCCTGGTGCGGCCGGTTGCCCCGATAACCATCGGCACACGCTGGGCCCTGGGGCGGGCGCTTGCCCCCAGCACCATCGGCACACGCTGGGCCCTGGGGCGGGCGCTTGCCCCCAGCACCATCGGCACACGCTGGGCCCTGGGGCGGGCGCTTGCCCCCAGCACCATCGGCACACGCTGGGCCCTGGTGCGGGCGGTTCCCTCGACCACCATCGGCACACGTTGGGCCCTGGTCCGGGCGGTTACCCCCAGCACCATCGGCACACGCTGGGCCCTGGTGCGGGCGCTTGCCCCCAGCACCATCGGCACACGCTGGGCCCTGGTGCGGGCGGTTGCCCCCAGCACCATCGGCACACGCAGGGCCCTGGTGCGGGCGGTTGCCCCGAACACCATCCGCACAAGCCGGCCCTTGGTGCGGG
>NW_028322676.1:75000-77500 GCF_047325235.1 Durio zibethinus
ACCATCGGCACACGCTGGGCCCTGGTGCGGGCGCTTGCCTCGACCACCATCGGCACACGCTGGGCCCTGGTGCGGGCGCTTGCCTCGACCACCATCGGCACACGCTGGGCCCTGGTGCGGCAGGTTGCCTCGAGCACCATCGGCACACGCTGGGCCCTGGTGCGGTCGGTTGCCTCGACCACCATCGGCACACGCTGGGCCCTGGTGCGGGCGCTTGCCTCGACCACCATCGGCACACGCTCCGCCCTGGTGCGGCAGGTTGCCTCGAGCACCATCGGCACACGCTGGGCCCTGGTGCGGGCGGTTGCCTCGACCACCATCGGCACACGCTGGGCCCTGGTGCGGCAGCTTGCCTCGAGCACCATCGGCACACGCTCGGCCCTGGTGCGGTCGGTTGCCTCGACCACCATCGGCACACGCTGGGCCCTGGTGCGGCAGGTTGCCTCGACCACCATCGGCAGCCTCGACCACCATCGGCACACGCTGGGCCCTGGTGCGGGCGGTTGCCTCGACCACCATCGGCACACGCTCCGCCCTGGTGCGGTCGGTTGCCTCGAGCACCATCGGCACACGCTGGGCCCTGGTGCGGCAGGTTGCCTCGACCACCATCGGCACACGCTGGGCCCCGGTGCGGGCGGTTGCCTCGACCACCATCGGCACACGCTGGGCCCCGGTGCGGGCGGTTGCCTCGACCACCATCGGCACACGCTGGGCCCCGGTGCGGGCGCTTGCCTCGACCACCATCGGCACACGCTGGGCCCTGGTGCGGCAGGTTGCCTCGACCACCATCGGCACACGCTGGGCCCTGGTGCGGGCGCTTGCCTCGAGCACCATCGGCACACGCTCGGCCCTGGTGCGGTCGGTTGCCTCGAGCACCATCGGCACACGCTGGGCCCTGGTGCGGCAGGTTGCCTCGACCACCATCGGCACACGCTGGGCCCTGGTGCGGGCGCTTGCCTCGACCACCATCGGCACACGCTCGGCCCTGGTGCGGTCGGTTGCCTCGAGCACCATCGGCACACGCTGGGCCCTGGTGCGGCAGGTTGCCTCGACCACCATCGGCACACGCTGGGCCCTGGTGCGGGCGGTTGCCTCGACCACCATCGGCACACGCTGGGCCCTGGTGCGGGCGCTTGCCTCGAGCACCATCCGCACACGCTGGGCCCTGGTGCGGCAGGTTGCCTCGAGCACCATCGGCACACGCTGGGCCCTGGTGCGGGAGCTTGCCTCGAGCGCCATCGGCACACGCTGGGCCCTGGTGCGGCAGGTTGCCTCGAGCACCATCGGCACACGCTGGGCCCTGGTGCGGTCGGTTGCCTCGAGCGCCATCGGCACACGCTGGGCGCTGGTGCGGGCGCTTGCCTCGACCAGCATCGGCACACGCTGGGCCCTGGTGCGGCAGGTTGCCTCGATCACCATCGGCACACGCTGGGCCCTGGTGCGACAGGTTGCCTCGAGCACCATTGGCACACTATCGGCCCTGGTGCGGGCGGTTGCCTCGACCACCGTCGGCACACGCTGGGCCCTGGTGCGGGCGCTTGCCTCGAGCACCATCGGCACACGCTGGGCCCTGGTGCGGGCGGTTGCCTCGAGCACCATCGGCACACGCTGGGCCCTGGTGGGTTTAGGCACATCTTCAAATTTCTGCCGTGCCAATGCCATTTTTATGGCTTGTAAATTCATACAATGGTCCCCTAAGCCTTCACGTGAAGTTTCGTTGGAAGATGACTCGTTTTCTATTTTTCATGATTTTCGAAACTTTTTGCGGTTCGGGATTTTTTAAAATTTTTTTATAAGGATTTTTGGCCCCAAATTTTGTAGGCATGATCCTTCTATTTTTGTTGGCATGCACAAAAAAATTCAGCTAAAAACTCGAAGTAGAGAAGATTTTGTGACCGTTTGAAAAAAGTGTCCCCATTTCAGACACTTTAACGGCTACTGGTAGCAAACCTGTAAAATCTCAAATGCTCTTTAAGGGGGTGTGAATTCTCAGAGGTTTGATGAGGGATAGGGGGCCAACACAAGGCCAAGTACCAGCACCCATCGCACATCATGTGCGCACACCCCCCCGGCCCCCCTCCCAATCGCCGGAACCCCAATGCCGCCGGTCAGGTTCTCCGGCGGTACTCCGGCGATGCTCCGGCGATGCTGTCCCGAGTGAAAAAAATGCGGCACCAGCACATGCTGGAGCCAAGCATGGGCACCGTGGCTCAAAATCGAACTTCGGCCAAGGCCTCGACCATCAATGGCACATGATGGCGCATGGTGATGGCACATGCATCGACCATCATCGGCATAGGCTGCCCTTCGGTACGGGCACTTGCCTCGACCGCCATCGGCACAAGCTGGGCCCTGGTGTGGGTTGTTGCCTCGATCACAATCGGCACATGCTGAGCCTTGGTGCGGGCGGTTGCCTCGAGCACCATCGGCAGACCCTGGGCCCTGGTGCGGCCGGTTGCCCCGATAACCATCGGCACACGCTGGGCCCTGGGGCGGGCGC
>NW_028322676.1:87500-90000 GCF_047325235.1 Durio zibethinus
TGTGGGTTGTTGCCTCGATCACCAGCGGCACATGCTGAGCCTTGGTGCGGGCGGTTGCCTCGAGCACCATCGGCAGACCCTGGGCCCTGGTGCGGCCGGTTGCCCCGATAACCATCGGCACACGCTGCGCCCTCGAGCGGCCGGTTGCCTCGATCACCATCGGCAAAAGCTGGGCCCTGGTGCGGGCGCTTGCCTCGACCACCATCGGCACACGCTGGGCACTGCCATCGGCACACGCTGGGCCCTGGTACGGGCGCTTGCCTCGATCACCATCGGCACACGCTCGGCCCTGGTACGGGCGCTTGCCTCGACCACCATCGGCACACGCTCGGCCCTGGTGCGGTCGGTTGCCTCGAGCACCATCGGCACACGCTGGGCCCTGGTGCGGGCGCTTGCCTCGACCACCATCGGCACACGCTGGGCCCTGGTGCGGCAGGTTGCCTCGACCACCATCGGCACACGCTGGGCCCTGGTGCGGTCGGTTGCCTCGACCACCATCGGCACACGCTGGGCCCTGGTGCGGGCGCTTGCCTCGACCACCATCGGCACACGCTCCGCCCTGGTGCGGCAGCTTGCCTCGACCACCATCGGCACACGCTGGGCCCTGGTGCGGGCGGTTGCCTCGACCACCATCGGCACACGCTGGGCCCTGGTGCGGCAGCTTGCCTCGAGCACCATCGGCACACGCTCGGCCCTGGTGCGGTCGGTTGCCTCGACCACCATCGGCACACGCTCGGCCCTGGTGCGGCAGGTTGCCTCGACCACCATCGGCAGCCTCGACCACCATCGGCACACGCTGGGCCCTGGTGCGGGCGGTTGCCTCGACCACCATCGGCACACGCTCCGCCCTGGTGCGGTCGGTTGCCTCGAGCACCATCGGCACACGCTGGGCCCTGGTGCGGCAGGTTGCCTCGACCACCATCGGCACACGCTGGGCCCCGGTGCGGGCGGTTGCCTCGACCACCATCGGCACACGCTGGGCCCCGGTGCGGGCGGTTGCCTCGACCACCATCGGCACACGCTGGGCCCCGGTGCGGGCGCTTGCCTCGACCACCATCGGCACACGCTGGGCCCTGGTGCGGCAGGTTGCCTCGACCACCATCGGCACACGCTGGGCCCTGGTGCGGGCGCTTGCCTCGAGCACCATCGGCACACGCTCGGCCCTGGTGCGGTCGGTTGCCTCGAGCACCATCGGCACACGCTGGGCCCTGGTGCGGGCGCTTGCCTCGACCACCATCGGCACACGCTCGGCCCTGGTGCGGTCGGTTGCCTCGAGCACCATCGGCACACGCTGGGCCCTGGTGCGGCAGGTTGCCTCGACCACCATCGGCACACGCTGGGCCCTGGTGCGGGCGGTTGCCTCGACCACCATCGGCACACGCTGGGCCCTGGTGCGGGCGCTTGCCTCGAGCACCATCCGCACACGCTGGGCCCTGGTGCGGCAGGTTGCCTCGAGCACCATCGGCACACGCTGGGCCCTGGTGCGGGAGCTTGCCTCGAGCGCCATCGGCACACGCTGGGCCCTGGTGCGGCAGGTTGCCTCGAGCACCATCGGCACACGCTGGGCCCTGGTGCGGTCGGTTGCCTCGAGCGCCATCGGCACACGCTGGGCGCTGGTGCGGGCGCTTGCCTCGACCAGCATCGGCACACGCTGGGCCCTGGTGCGGCAGGTTGCCTCGATCACCATCGGCACACGCTGGGCCCTGGTGCGACAGGTTGCCTCGAGCACCATTGGCACACTATCGGCCCTGGTGCGGGCGGTTGCCTCGACCACCGTCGGCACACGCTGGGCCCTGGTGCGGGCGCTTGCCTCGAGCACCATCGGCACACGCTGGGCCCTGGTGCGGGCGGTTGCCTCGAGCACCATCGGCACACGCTGGGCCCTGGTGGGTTTAGGCACATCTTCAAATTTCTGCCGTGCCAATGCCATTTTTATGGCTTGTAAATTCATACAATGGTCCCCTAAGCCTTCACGTGAAGTTTCGTTGGAAGATGACTCGTTTTCTATTTTTCATGATTTTCGAAACTTTTTGCGGTTCGGGATTTTTTAAAATTTTTTTATAAGGATTTTTGGCCCCAAATTTTGTAGGCATGATCCTTCTATTTTTGTTGGCATGCACAAAAAAATTCAGCTAAAAACTCGAAGTAGAGAAGATTTTGTGACCGTTTGAAAAAAGTGTCCCCATTTCAGACACTTTAACGGCTACTGGTAGCAAACCTGTAAAATCTCAAATGCTCTTTAAGGGGGTGTGAATTCTCAGAGGTTTGATGAGGGATAGGGGGCCAACACAAGGCCAAGTACCAGCACCCATCGCACATCATGTGCGCACACCCCCCCGGCCCCCCTCCCAATCGCCGGAACCCCAATGCCGCCGGTCAGGTTCTCCGGCGGTACTCCGGCGATGCTCCGGCGATGCTGTCCCGAGTGAAAAAAATGCGGCACCAGCACATGCTGGAGCCAAGCATGGGCACCGTGGCTCAAAATCGAACTTCGGCCAAG
>NW_028322676.1:100000-102500 GCF_047325235.1 Durio zibethinus
GGAACCCCAATGCCGCCGGTCAGGTTCTCCGGCGGTACTCCGGCGATGCTCCGGCGATGCTGTCCCGAGTGAAAAAAATGCGGCACCAGCACATGCTGGAGCCAAGCATGGGCACCGTGGCTCAAAATCGAACTTCGGCCAAGGCCTCGACCATCAATGGCACATGATGACGCATGGTGATGGCACATGCATCGACCATCATCGGCATAGGCTGCCCTTCGGTACGGGCACTTGCCTCGACCGCCATCGGCACAAGCTGGGCCCTGGTGTGGGTTGTTGCCTCGATCACCAGCGGCACATGCTGAGCCTTGGTGCGGGCGGTTGCCTCGAGCACCATCGGCAGACCCTGGGCCCTGGTGCGGCCGGTTGCCCCGATAACCATCGGCACACGCTGCGCCCTCGAGCGGCCGGTTGCCTCGATCACCATCGGCAAAAGCTGGGCCCTGGTGCGGGCGCTTGCCTCGACCACCATCGGCACACGCTGGGCACTGCCATCGGCACACGCTGGGCCCTGGTGCGGGCGCTTGCCTCGATCACCATCGGCACACGCTGGGCCCTGGTACGGGCGCTTGCCTCGACCACCATCGGCACACGCTCGGCCCTGGTGCGGTCGGTTGCCTCGAGCACCATCGGCACACGCTGGGCCCTGGTGCGGGCGCTTGCCTCGACCACCATCGGCACACGCTGGGCCCTGGTGCGGGCGCTTGCCTCGACCACCATCGGCACACGCTGGGCCCTGGTGCGGCAGGTTGCCTCGAGCACCATCGGCACACGCTGGGCCCTGGTGCGGTCGGTTGCCTCGACCACCATCGGCACACGCTGGGCCCTGGTGCGGGCGCTTGCCTCGACCACCATCGGCACACGCTCCGCCCTGGTGCGGCAGGTTGCCTCGAGCACCATCGGCACACGCTGGGCCCTGGTGCGGGCGGTTGCCTCGACCACCATCGGCACACGCTGGGCCCTGGTGCGGCAGCTTGCCTCGAGCACCATCGGCACACGCTCGGCCCTGGTGCGGTCGGTTGCCTCGACCACCATCGGCACACGCTGGGCCCTGGTGCGGCAGGTTGCCTCGACCACCATCGGCAGCCTCGACCACCATCGGCACACGCTGGGCCCTGGTGCGGGCGGTTGCCTCGACCACCATCGGCACACGCTCCGCCCTGGTGCGGTCGGTTGCCTCGAGCACCATCGGCACACGCTGGGCCCTGGTGCGGCAGGTTGCCTCGACCACCATCGGCACACGCTGGGCCCCGGTGCGGGCGGTTGCCTCGACCACCATCGGCACACGCTGGGCCCCGGTGCGGGCGGTTGCCTCGACCACCATCGGCACACGCTGGGCCCCGGTGCGGGCGCTTGCCTCGACCACCATCGGCACACGCTGGGCCCTGGTGCGGCAGGTTGCCTCGACCACCATCGGCACACGCTGGGCCCTGGTGCGGGCGCTTGCCTCGAGCACCATCGGCACACGCTCGGCCCTGGTGCGGTCGGTTGCCTCGAGCACCATCGGCACACGCTGGGCCCTGGTGCGGGCGCTTGCCTCGACCACCATCGGCACACGCTCGGCCCTGGTGCGGTCGGTTGCCTCGAGCACCATCGGCACACGCTGGGCCCTGGTGCGGCAGGTTGCCTCGACCACCATCGGCACACGCTGGGCCCTGGTGCGGGCGGTTGCCTCGACCACCATCGGCACACGCTGGGCCCTGGTGCGGGCGCTTGCCTCGAGCACCATCCGCACACGCTGGGCCCTGGTGCGGCAGGTTGCCTCGAGCACCATCGGCACACGCTGGGCCCTGGTGCGGGAGCTTGCCTCGAGCGCCATCGGCACACGCTGGGCCCTGGTGCGGCAGGTTGCCTCGAGCACCATCGGCACACGCTGGGCCCTGGTGCGGTCGGTTGCCTCGAGCGCCATCGGCACACGCTGGGCGCTGGTGCGGGCGCTTGCCTCGACCAGCATCGGCACACGCTGGGCCCTGGTGCGGCAGGTTGCCTCGATCACCATCGGCACACGCTGGGCCCTGGTGCGACAGGTTGCCTCGAGCACCATTGGCACACTATCGGCCCTGGTGCGGGCGGTTGCCTCGACCACCGTCGGCACACGCTGGGCCCTGGTGCGGGCGCTTGCCTCGAGCACCATCGGCACACGCTGGGCCCTGGTGCGGGCGGTTGCCTCGAGCACCATCGGCACACGCTGGGCCCTGGTGGGTTTAGGCACATCTTCAAATTTCTGCCGTGCCAATGCCATTTTTATGGCTTGTAAATTCATACAATGGTCCCCTAAGCCTTCACGTGAAGTTTCGTTGGAAGATGACTCGTTTTCTATTTTTCATGATTTTCGAAACTTTTTGCGGTTCGGGATTTTTTAAAATTTTTTTATAAGGATTTTTGGCCCCAAATTTTGTAGGCATGATCCTTCTATTTTTGTTGGCATGCACAAAAAAATTCAGCTAAAAACTCGAAGTAGAGAAGATTTTGTGACCGTTTGAAAAAAGTGTCCCCATTT
>NW_028322676.1:112500-117500 GCF_047325235.1 Durio zibethinus
TTTTAGAATTTTTTTAGAAGGAGTTTTGGCCCCAAATTTTGTGGACGTGATCCTTCTATTTTTGTTGGCATGCACAAAAAAATTCAGCTAAAAACTCGAACCGGAGAAGATTTCGTGACCGTTTGAAAAAAGTGTCCCCATTTCAGACACTTTAACGGCTACTGGCAGCAAACCTGTAAAATCTCAAACGCTCTTTAAGGGGGTGTGAGTTCTCAGAGGTTTGATGAGGGATAGGGGGCCAACACAAGGGCCAAGTACCAGCACCCATCGCACGTCATGTGCGCACACCCCCCCGGCCCCCCTCCCAATCGCCGGAACCCCAATGCCGCCGGTCAGGTTCTCCGGCGGTACTCCGGCGATGCTCCGGCGATGCTGTCCCGAGTGAAAAAAATGCGGCACCAGCACATGCTGGAGCCAAGCATGGGCACCGTGGCTCAAAATCGAACTTCGGCCAAGGCCTCGACCATCAATGGCACATGATGACGCATGGTGATGGCACATGCATCGACCATCATCGGCATAGGCTGCCCTTCGGTACGGGCACTTGCCTCGACCGCCATCGGCACAAGCTGGGCCCTGGTGTGGGTTGTTGCCTCGATCACCAGCGGCACATGCTGAGCCTTGGTGCGGGCGGTTGCCTCGAGCACCATCGGCAGACCCTGGGCCCTGGTGCGGCCGGTTGCCCCGATAACCATCGGCACACGCTGCGCCCTCGAGCGGCCGGTTGCCTCGATCACCATCGGCAAAAGCTGGGCCCTGGTGCGGGCGCTTGCCTCGACCACCATCGGCACACGCTGGGCACTGCCATCGGCACACGCTGGGCCCTGGTGCGGGCGCTTGCCTCGATCACCATCGGCACACGCTGGGCCCTGGTACGGGCGCTTGCCTCGACCACCATCGGCACACGCTCGGCCCTGGTGCGGTCGGTTGCCTCGAGCACCATCGGCACACGCTGGGCCCTGGTGCGGGCGCTTGCCTCGACCACCATCGGCACACGCTGGGCCCTGGTGCGGGCGCTTGCCTCGACCACCATCGGCACACGCTGGGCCCTGGTGCGGCAGGTTGCCTCGAGCACCATCGGCACACGCTGGGCCCTGGTGCGGTCGGTTGCCTCGACCACCATCGGCACACGCTGGGCCCTGGTGCGGGCGCTTGCCTCGACCACCATCGGCACACGCTCCGCCCTGGTGCGGCAGGTTGCCTCGAGCACCATCGGCACACGCTGGGCCCTGGTGCGGGCGGTTGCCTCGACCACCATCGGCACACGCTGGGCCCTGGTGCGGCAGCTTGCCTCGAGCACCATCGGCACACGCTCGGCCCTGGTGCGGTCGGTTGCCTCGACCACCATCGGCACACGCTGGGCCCTGGTGCGGCAGGTTGCCTCGACCACCATCGGCAGCCTCGACCACCATCGGCACACGCTGGGCCCTGGTGCGGGCGGTTGCCTCGACCACCATCGGCACACGCTCCGCCCTGGTGCGGTCGGTTGCCTCGAGCACCATCGGCACACGCTGGGCCCTGGTGCGGCAGGTTGCCTCGACCACCATCGGCACACGCTGGGCCCCGGTGCGGGCGGTTGCCTCGACCACCATCGGCACACGCTGGGCCCCGGTGCGGGCGGTTGCCTCGACCACCATCGGCACACGCTGGGCCCCGGTGCGGGCGCTTGCCTCGACCACCATCGGCACACGCTGGGCCCTGGTGCGGCAGGTTGCCTCGACCACCATCGGCACACGCTGGGCCCTGGTGCGGGCGCTTGCCTCGAGCACCATCGGCACACGCTCGGCCCTGGTGCGGTCGGTTGCCTCGAGCACCATCGGCACACGCTGGGCCCTGGTGCGGGCGCTTGCCTCGACCACCATCGGCACACGCTCGGCCCTGGTGCGGTCGGTTGCCTCGAGCACCATCGGCACACGCTGGGCCCTGGTGCGGCAGGTTGCCTCGACCACCATCGGCACACGCTGGGCCCTGGTGCGGGCGGTTGCCTCGACCACCATCGGCACACGCTGGGCCCTGGTGCGGGCGCTTGCCTCGAGCACCATCCGCACACGCTGGGCCCTGGTGCGGCAGGTTGCCTCGAGCACCATCGGCACACGCTGGGCCCTGGTGCGGGAGCTTGCCTCGAGCGCCATCGGCACACGCTGGGCCCTGGTGCGGCAGGTTGCCTCGAGCACCATCGGCACACGCTGGGCCCTGGTGCGGTCGGTTGCCTCGAGCGCCATCGGCACACGCTGGGCGCTGGTGCGGGCGCTTGCCTCGACCAGCATCGGCACACGCTGGGCCCTGGTGCGGCAGGTTGCCTCGATCACCATCGGCACACGCTGGGCCCTGGTGCGACAGGTTGCCTCGAGCACCATTGGCACACTATCGGCCCTGGTGCGGGCGGTTGCCTCGACCACCGTCGGCACACGCTGGGCCCTGGTGCGGGCGCTTGCCTCGAGCACCATCGGCACACGCTGGGCCCTGGTGCGGGCGGTTGCCTCGAGCACCATCGGCACACGCTGGGCCCTGGTGGGTTTAGGCACATCTTCAAATTTCTGCCGTGCCAATGCCATTTTTATGGCTTGTAAATTCATACAATGGTCCCCTAAGCCTTCACGTGAAGTTTCGTTGGAAGATGACTCGTTTTCTATTTTTCATGATTTTCGAAACTTTTTGCGGTTCGGGATTTTTTAAAATTTTTTTATAAGGATTTTTGGCCCCAAATTTTGTAGGCATGATCCTTCTATTTTTGTTGGCATGCACAAAAAAATTCAGCTAAAAACTCGAAGTAGAGAAGATTTTGTGACCGTTTGAAAAAAGTGTCCCCATTTCAGACACTTTAACGGCTACTGGTAGCAAACCTGTAAAATCTCAAATGCTCTTTAAGGGGGTGTGAATTCTCAGAGGTTTGATGAGGGATAGGGGGCCAACACAAGGCCAAGTACCAGCACCCATCGCACATCATGTGCGCACACCCCCCCGGCCCCCCTCCCAATCGCCGGAACCCCAATGCCGCCGGTCAGGTTCTCCGGCGGTACTCCGGCGATGCTCCGGCGATGCTGTCCCGAGTGAAAAAAATGCGGCACCAGCACATGCTGGAGCCAAGCATGGGCACCGTGGCTCAAAATCGAACTTCGGCCAAGGCCTCGACCATCAATGGCACATGATGGCGCATGGTGATGGCACATGCATCGACCATCATCGGCATAGGCTGCCCTTCGGTACGGGCACTTGCCTCGACCGCCATCGGCACAAGTTGGGCCCTGGTGTGGGTTGTTGCCTCGATCACAATCGGCACATGCTGAGCCTTGGTGCGGGCGGTTGCCTCGAGCACCATCGGCAGACCCTGGGCCCTGGTGCGGCCGGTTGCCCCGATAACCATCGGCACACGCTGGGCCCTGGGGCGGGCGCTTGCCCCCAGCACCATCGGCACACGCTGGGCCCTGGGGCGGGCGCTTGCCCCCAGCACCATCGGCACACGCTGGGCCCTGGTGCGGGCGGTTCCCTCGACCACCATCGGCACACGTTGGGCCCTGGTCCGGGCGGTTACCCCCAGCACCATCGGCACACGCTGGGCCCTGGTGCGGGCGCTTGCCCCCAGCACCATCGGCACACGCTGGGCCCTGGTGCGGGCGGTTGCCCCCAGCACCATCGGCACACGCAGGGCCCTGGTGCGGGCGGTTGCCCCGAACACCATCGGCACAAGCCGGCCCTTGGTGCGGGCTCCTGGCTCGACCACCATCGGCACACGCTGGGCCCTGGTGCGGGCGGTTGCCTCGAACACCATCGGCACACGCCGGCCCTTGGTGCGGGCGGTTGCCTCGACCACCATCGGCACACGCTCGGCCTTGGTGAGGGCGCTTGCCTCGACCACCATCGGCACACGCTGGGCCCTGGTGCGGGCGCTTGCCTCGACCACCATCGGCACACGCTCGGCCTTGGTGCGGGCGCTTGCCTCGACCACCATCGGCACACGCTGGGCCCTGGTGCGGGCGGTTGCCTCGACCACCACCGGCACACGCTCGGCCTTGGTGAGGGCGCTTGCCTCGACCACCATCGGCACACGCTGGGCCCTGGTGCGGGCGCTTGCCTCGACCACCATCGGCACACGCTCGGCCTTGGTGCGGGCGGTTGCCTCGACCACCATCGGCACACGCTGGGCCCTGGTGCTGGCGGTTGCCTCGACCACCATCGGCACACGCTGGGCCCTGGTGCGGGCGGTTGCCTCGAACACCATCGGCACAAGCCGGCCCTTGGTGCGGGCGGTTGCCTCGAGCACCATCGGCACACGCTGGGCCCTGGTGCGGGCGGTTGCCTCGACCACCATCGGCACACGCTGGGCCCTGGTGCGGACGGTTGCCTCGAGCACCATGGGCACACGCTGGCCCTTGGTGCGGGCTCTTGCCTCGACCACCATCAGCAGAAGATGGCCCCTACGTCGAACACCATCGATACATGCCGGGCCTTGGTGTGGGCACATGCCTCGAGCTGGTGCGGGCGGTTGCCTCGACCACCATCGGCTCACGTTGGCCCTTGTTGCGGGCACATGCCTCGACCACCATCGGCACCTGCGCACCCTCGGTGTGGGATTTGCTTGTTTGGAAAAAGTGTCCCCGTTTCAGACATTTTAACGTCTACTGGTAGCATATCTGTAAAATCTCTAATGCTCTTTAGGGGGTGGTGGTCCGGCACCCCCTCTCCCCCCCCCACGGGGGGAGTAGGTGTGCGCGATGGGCCTCCCATTGCGTGCACCCCGGCCAACGTCCCTCGAACGAAATACAGGGCGTGCATGCCTTCCGGCGATTTTTGTCCGGCGACTGGTTGCTCCGGTGACCGGCAGGCGCCCATGGCCTCGATCGGTTGGCTTGCATGCAAAAAAAGGGAGCCGAGCTCCAGCCCGTGCACGCGGCGGATGCTGCCCTAGACCCCAGACCAAGTCCCTGAATCGGGCAACGGCTCCCTGGGGTGGTGCCAGCAGAAGCTGCGGTTGCGGGCTTGGCCCGGCCAAGTCTCTCGGT
>NW_028322676.1:125000-130000 GCF_047325235.1 Durio zibethinus
GACATGGAATGAGCTCCGTATGCCTAAGTCAACCCACGGAACGAGCGTGCGGGCGCTCAGCCGGCCGGAGAGGCAGGATGCGCAAGCCGGGGATCGATCGGGTGCTAGGTGGGTTTAGGCACATCTTCAAATTTCTGTCGTGCCAATGCCATTTTTATGGCTTGTAAATTCATACAATGGTCCCCTAAGCCTTCACGTGAAGTTTCGTTGCAAGATGACTCGTTTTCTATTTTTCACGATTTTCGAAACTTTTTGCGGTTCGGGATTTTTTAGAATTTTTTTAGAAGGAGTTTTGGCCCCAAATTTTGTGGACGTGATCCTTCTATTTTTGTTGGCATGCACAAAAAAATTCAGCTAAAAACTCGAACCGGAGAAGATTTCGTGACCGTTTGAAAAAAGTGTCCCCATTTCAGACACTTTAACGGCTACTGGCAGCAAACCTGTAAAATCTCAAACGCTCTTTAAGGGGGTGTGAGTTCTCAGAGGTTTGATGAGGGATAGGGGGCCAACACAAGGGCCAAGTACCAGCACCCATCGCACGTCATGTGCGCACACCCCCCCGGCCCCCCTCCCAATCGCCGGAACCCCAATGCCGCCGGTCAGGTTCTCCGGCGGTACTCCGGCGATGCTCCGGCGATGCTGTCCCGAGTGAAAAAAATGCGGCACCAGCACATGCTGGAGCCAAGCATGGGCACCGTGGCTCAAAATCGAACTTCGGCCAAGGCCTCGACCATCAATGGCACATGATGACGCATGGTGATGGCACATGCATCGACCATCATCGGCATAGGCTGCCCTTCGGTACGGGCACTTGCCTCGACCGCCATCGGCACAAGCTGGGCCCTGGTGTGGGTTGTTGCCTCGATCACCAGCGGCACATGCTGAGCCTTGGTGCGGGCGGTTGCCTCGAGCACCATCGGCAGACCCTGGGCCCTGGTGCGGCCGGTTGCCCCGATAACCATCGGCACACGCTGCGCCCTCGAGCGGCCGGTTGCCTCGATCACCATCGGCAAAAGCTGGGCCCTGGTGCGGGCGCTTGCCTCGACCACCATCGGCACACGCTGGGCACTGCCATCGGCACACGCTGGGCCCTGGTGCGGGCGCTTGCCTCGATCACCATCGGCACACGCTGGGCCCTGGTACGGGCGCTTGCCTCGACCACCATCGGCACACGCTCGGCCCTGGTGCGGTCGGTTGCCTCGAGCACCATCGGCACACGCTGGGCCCTGGTGCGGGCGCTTGCCTCGACCACCATCGGCACACGCTGGGCCCTGGTGCGGGCGCTTGCCTCGACCACCATCGGCACACGCTGGGCCCTGGTGCGGCAGGTTGCCTCGAGCACCATCGGCACACGCTGGGCCCTGGTGCGGTCGGTTGCCTCGACCACCATCGGCACACGCTGGGCCCTGGTGCGGGCGCTTGCCTCGACCACCATCGGCACACGCTCCGCCCTGGTGCGGCAGGTTGCCTCGAGCACCATCGGCACACGCTGGGCCCTGGTGCGGGCGGTTGCCTCGACCACCATCGGCACACGCTGGGCCCTGGTGCGGCAGCTTGCCTCGAGCACCATCGGCACACGCTCGGCCCTGGTGCGGTCGGTTGCCTCGACCACCATCGGCACACGCTGGGCCCTGGTGCGGCAGGTTGCCTCGACCACCATCGGCAGCCTCGACCACCATCGGCACACGCTGGGCCCTGGTGCGGGCGGTTGCCTCGACCACCATCGGCACACGCTCCGCCCTGGTGCGGTCGGTTGCCTCGAGCACCATCGGCACACGCTGGGCCCTGGTGCGGCAGGTTGCCTCGACCACCATCGGCACACGCTGGGCCCCGGTGCGGGCGGTTGCCTCGACCACCATCGGCACACGCTGGGCCCCGGTGCGGGCGGTTGCCTCGACCACCATCGGCACACGCTGGGCCCCGGTGCGGGCGCTTGCCTCGACCACCATCGGCACACGCTGGGCCCTGGTGCGGCAGGTTGCCTCGACCACCATCGGCACACGCTGGGCCCTGGTGCGGGCGCTTGCCTCGAGCACCATCGGCACACGCTCGGCCCTGGTGCGGTCGGTTGCCTCGAGCACCATCGGCACACGCTGGGCCCTGGTGCGGGCGCTTGCCTCGACCACCATCGGCACACGCTCGGCCCTGGTGCGGTCGGTTGCCTCGAGCACCATCGGCACACGCTGGGCCCTGGTGCGGCAGGTTGCCTCGACCACCATCGGCACACGCTGGGCCCTGGTGCGGGCGGTTGCCTCGACCACCATCGGCACACGCTGGGCCCTGGTGCGGGCGCTTGCCTCGAGCACCATCCGCACACGCTGGGCCCTGGTGCGGCAGGTTGCCTCGAGCACCATCGGCACACGCTGGGCCCTGGTGCGGGAGCTTGCCTCGAGCGCCATCGGCACACGCTGGGCCCTGGTGCGGCAGGTTGCCTCGAGCACCATCGGCACACGCTGGGCCCTGGTGCGGTCGGTTGCCTCGAGCGCCATCGGCACACGCTGGGCGCTGGTGCGGGCGCTTGCCTCGACCAGCATCGGCACACGCTGGGCCCTGGTGCGGCAGGTTGCCTCGATCACCATCGGCACACGCTGGGCCCTGGTGCGACAGGTTGCCTCGAGCACCATTGGCACACTATCGGCCCTGGTGCGGGCGGTTGCCTCGACCACCGTCGGCACACGCTGGGCCCTGGTGCGGGCGCTTGCCTCGAGCACCATCGGCACACGCTGGGCCCTGGTGCGGGCGGTTGCCTCGAGCACCATCGGCACACGCTGGGCCCTGGTGGGTTTAGGCACATCTTCAAATTTCTGCCGTGCCAATGCCATTTTTATGGCTTGTAAATTCATACAATGGTCCCCTAAGCCTTCACGTGAAGTTTCGTTGGAAGATGACTCGTTTTCTATTTTTCATGATTTTCGAAACTTTTTGCGGTTCGGGATTTTTTAAAATTTTTTTATAAGGATTTTTGGCCCCAAATTTTGTAGGCATGATCCTTCTATTTTTGTTGGCATGCACAAAAAAATTCAGCTAAAAACTCGAAGTAGAGAAGATTTTGTGACCGTTTGAAAAAAGTGTCCCCATTTCAGACACTTTAACGGCTACTGGTAGCAAACCTGTAAAATCTCAAATGCTCTTTAAGGGGGTGTGAATTCTCAGAGGTTTGATGAGGGATAGGGGGCCAACACAAGGCCAAGTACCAGCACCCATCGCACATCATGTGCGCACACCCCCCCGGCCCCCCTCCCAATCGCCGGAACCCCAATGCCGCCGGTCAGGTTCTCCGGCGGTACTCCGGCGATGCTCCGGCGATGCTGTCCCGAGTGAAAAAAATGCGGCACCAGCACATGCTGGAGCCAAGCATGGGCACCGTGGCTCAAAATCGAACTTCGGCCAAGGCCTCGACCATCAATGGCACATGATGGCGCATGGTGATGGCACATGCATCGACCATCATCGGCATAGGCTGCCCTTCGGTACGGGCACTTGCCTCGACCGCCATCGGCACAAGCTGGGCCCTGGTGTGGGTTGTTGCCTCGATCACAATCGGCACATGCTGAGCCTTGGTGCGGGCGGTTGCCTCGAGCACCATCGGCAGACCCTGGGCCCTGGTGCGGCCGGTTGCCCCGATAACCATCGGCACACGCTGGGCCCTGGGGCGGGCGCTTGCCCCCAGCACCATCGGCACACGCTGGGCCCTGGGGCGGGCGCTTGCCCCCAGCACCATCGGCACACGCTGGGCCCTGGGGCGGGCGCTTGCCCCCAGCACCATCGGCACACGCTGGGCCCTGGTGCGGGCGGTTCCCTCGACCACCATCGGCACACGTTGGGCCCTGGTCCGGGCGGTTACCCCCAGCACCATCGGCACACGCTGGGCCCTGGTGCGGGCGCTTGCCCCCAGCACCATCGGCACACGCTGGGCCCTGGTGCGGGCGGTTGCCCCCAGCACCATCGGCACACGCAGGGCCCTGGTGCGGGCGGTTGCCCCGAACACCATCGGCACAAGCCGGCCCTTGGTGCGGGCTCCTGGCTCGACCACCATCGGCACACGCTGGGCCCTGGTGCGGGCGGTTGCCTCGAACACCATCGGCACACGCCGGCCCTTGGTGCGGGCGGTTGCCTCGACCACCATCGGCACACGCTCGGCCTTGGTGAGGGCGCTTGCCTCGACCACCATCGGCACACGCTGGGCCCTGGTGCGGGCGCTTGCCTCGACCACCATCGGCACACGCTCGGCCTTGGTGCGGGCGCTTGCCTCGACCACCATCGGCACACGCTGGGCCCTGGTGCGGGCGGTTGCCTCGACCACCACCGGCACACGCTCGGCCTTGGTGAGGGCGCTTGCCTCGACCACCATCGGCACACGCTGGGCCCTGGTGCGGGCGCTTGCCTCGACCACCATCGGCACACGCTCGGCCTTGGTGCGGGCGGTTGCCTCGACCACCATCGGCACACGCTGGGCCCTGGTGCTGGCGGTTGCCTCGACCACCATCGGCACACGCTGGGCCCTGGTGCGGGCGGTTGCCTCGAACACCATCGGCACAAGCCGGCCCTTGGTGCGGGCGGTTGCCTCGAGCACCATCGGCACACGCTGGGCCCTGGTGCGGGCGGTTGCCTCGACCACCATCGGCACACGCTGGGCCCTGGTGCGGACGGTTGCCTCGAGCACCATGGGCACACGCTGGCCCTTGGTGCGGGCTCTTGCCTCGACCACCATCAGCAGAAGATGGCCCCTACGTCGAACACCATCGATACATGCCGGGCCTTGGTGTGGGCACATGCCTCGAGCTGGTGCGGGCGGTTGCCTCGACCACCATCGGCTCACGTTGGCCCTTGTTGCGGGCACATGCCTCGACCACCATCGGCACCTGCGCACCCTCGGTGTGGGATTTGCTTGTTTGGAAAAAGTGTCCCCGTTTCAGACATTTTAACGTCTACTGGTAGCATATCTGTAAAATCTCTAATGCTCTTTAGGGGGTGGTGGTCCGGCACCCCCTCTCCCCCCC
>NW_028322676.1:140000-142500 GCF_047325235.1 Durio zibethinus
CCCTGGTGCGGCAGGTTGCCTCGACCACCATCGGCACACGCTGGGCCCTGGTGCGGGCGGTTGCCTCGACCACCATCGGCACACGCTGGGCCCTGGTGCGGGCGCTTGCCTCGAGCACCATCCGCACACGCTGGGCCCTGGTGCGGCAGGTTGCCTCGAGCACCATCGGCACACGCTGGGCCCTGGTGCGGGAGCTTGCCTCGAGCGCCATCGGCACACGCTGGGCCCTGGTGCGGCAGGTTGCCTCGAGCACCATCGGCACACGCTGGGCCCTGGTGCGGTCGGTTGCCTCGAGCGCCATCGGCACACGCTGGGCGCTGGTGCGGGCGCTTGCCTCGACCAGCATCGGCACACGCTGGGCCCTGGTGCGGCAGGTTGCCTCGATCACCATCGGCACACGCTGGGCCCTGGTGCGACAGGTTGCCTCGAGCACCATTGGCACACTATCGGCCCTGGTGCGGGCGGTTGCCTCGACCACCGTCGGCACACGCTGGGCCCTGGTGCGGGCGCTTGCCTCGAGCACCATCGGCACACGCTGGGCCCTGGTGCGGGCGGTTGCCTCGAGCACCATCGGCACACGCTGGGCCCTGGTGGGTTTAGGCACATCTTCAAATTTCTGCCGTGCCAATGCCATTTTTATGGCTTGTAAATTCATACAATGGTCCCCTAAGCCTTCACGTGAAGTTTCGTTGGAAGATGACTCGTTTTCTATTTTTCATGATTTTCGAAACTTTTTGCGGTTCGGGATTTTTTAAAATTTTTTTATAAGGATTTTTGGCCCCAAATTTTGTAGGCATGATCCTTCTATTTTTGTTGGCATGCACAAAAAAATTCAGCTAAAAACTCGAAGTAGAGAAGATTTTGTGACCGTTTGAAAAAAGTGTCCCCATTTCAGACACTTTAACGGCTACTGGTAGCAAACCTGTAAAATCTCAAATGCTCTTTAAGGGGGTGTGAATTCTCAGAGGTTTGATGAGGGATAGGGGGCCAACACAAGGCCAAGTACCAGCACCCATCGCACATCATGTGCGCACACCCCCCCGGCCCCCCTCCCAATCGCCGGAACCCCAATGCCGCCGGTCAGGTTCTCCGGCGGTACTCCGGCGATGCTCCGGCGATGCTGTCCCGAGTGAAAAAAATGCGGCACCAGCACATGCTGGAGCCAAGCATGGGCACCGTGGCTCAAAATCGAACTTCGGCCAAGGCCTCGACCATCAATGGCACATGATGGCGCATGGTGATGGCACATGCATCGACCATCATCGGCATAGGCTGCCCTTCGGTACGGGCACTTGCCTCGACCGCCATCGGCACAAGCTGGGCCCTGGTGTGGGTTGTTGCCTCGATCACAATCGGCACATGCTGAGCCTTGGTGCGGGCGGTTGCCTCGAGCACCATCGGCAGACCCTGGGCCCTGGTGCGGCCGGTTGCCCCGATAACCATCGGCACACGCTGGGCCCTGGGGCGGGCGCTTGCCCCCAGCACCATCGGCACACGCTGGGCCCTGGGGCGGGCGCTTGCCCCCAGCACCATCGGCACACGCTGGGCCCTGGTGCGGGCGGTTCCCTCGACCACCATCGGCACACGTTGGGCCCTGGTCCGGGCGGTTACCCCCAGCACCATCGGCACACGCTGGGCCCTGGTGCGGGCGCTTGCCCCCAGCACCATCGGCACACGCTGGGCCCTGGTGCGGGCGGTTGCCCCCAGCACCATCGGCACACGCAGGGCCCTGGTGCGGGCGGTTGCCCCGAACACCATCGGCACAAGCCGGCCCTTGGTGCGGGCTCCTGGCTCGACCACCATCGGCACACGCTGGGCCCTGGTGCGGGCGGTTGCCTCGAACACCATCGGCACACGCCGGCCCTTGGTGCGGGCGGTTGCCTCGACCACCATCGGCACACGCTCGGCCTTGGTGAGGGCGCTTGCCTCGACCACCATCGGCACACGCTGGGCCCTGGTGCGGGCGCTTGCCTCGACCACCATCGGCACACGCTCGGCCTTGGTGCGGGCGCTTGCCTCGACCACCATCGGCACACGCTGGGCCCTGGTGCGGGCGGTTGCCTCGACCACCACCGGCACACGCTCGGCCTTGGTGAGGGCGCTTGCCTCGACCACCATCGGCACACGCTGGGCCCTGGTGCGGGCGCTTGCCTCGACCACCATCGGCACACGCTCGGCCTTGGTGCGGGCGGTTGCCTCGACCACCATCGGCACACGCTGGGCCCTGGTGCTGGCGGTTGCCTCGACCACCATCGGCACACGCTGGGCCCTGGTGCGGGCGGTTGCCTCGAACACCATCGGCACAAGCCGGCCCTTGGTGCGGGCGGTTGCCTCGAGCACCATCGGCACACGCTGGGCCCTGGTGCGGGCGGTTGCCTCGACCACCATCGGCACACGCTGGGCCCTGGTGCGGACGGTTGCCTCGAGCACCATGGGCACACGCTGGCCCTTGGTGCGGGCTCTTGCCTCGACCACCATCAGCAGAAGATGGCCCCTACGT
>NW_028322676.1:152500-157500 GCF_047325235.1 Durio zibethinus
GCCTCGACCACCATCGGCAGCCTCGACCACCATCGGCACACGCTCCGCCCTGGTGCGGCAGGTTGCCTCGACCACCATCGGCACACGCTGGGCCCTGGTGCGGGCGCTTGCCTCGACCACCATCGGCACACGCTCCGCCCTGGTGCGGCAGGTTGCCTCGACCACCATCGGCACACGCTGGGCCCTGGTGCGGGCGGTTGCCTCGACCACCATCGGCACACGCTGGGCCCTGGTGCGGGCGCTTGCCTCGACCACCATCGGCACACGCTGGGCCCTGGTGCGGCAGGTTGCCTCGAGCACCATCGGCACACGCTGGGCCCTGGTGCGGCAGGTTGCCTCGAGCACCATCGGCACACGCTGGGCCCTGGTGCGGGCGCTTGCCTCGAGCACCATCGGCACACGCTCGGCCCTGGTGCGGTCGGTTGCCTCGAGCACCATCGGCACACGCTGGGCCCTGGTGCGGCAGGTTGCCTCGACCACCATCGGCACACGCTGGGCCCTGGTGCGGGCGCTTGCCTCGACCACCATCGGCACACGCTCGGCCCTGGTGCGGTCGGTTGCCTCGAGCACCATCGGCACACGCTGGGCCCTGGTGCGGCAGGTTGCCTCGAGCACCATCGGCACACGCTGGGCCCTGGTGCGGGCGCTTGCCTCGACCACCATCGGCACACGCTGGGCCCTGGTGCGGGCGCTTGCCTCGAGCACCATCGGCAGACGCTGGGCCCTGGTGCGGCAGGTTGCCTCGAGCACCATCGGCAGACGCTGGGCCCTGGTGCGGCAGGTTGCCTCGAGCACCATCGGCACACGCTGGGCCCTGGTGCGGTCGGTTGCCTCGAGCACCATCGGCACACGCTGGGCGCTGGTGCGGGAACTTGCCTCGACCACCATCGGCACACGCTGGGCCCTGGTGCGGCAGGTTACCTCGATCACCATCGGCACACGCTGGGCCCTGGTGCGACAGGTTGCCTCGAGCACCATCGGCACACTATCGGCCCTGGTGCGGGCGGTTGCCTCGACCACCATCGGCACACGCTGGGCCCTGGTGCGGGCGGTTGCCTCGAGCACCATCGGCACACGCTGGGCCCTGGTGGGTTTAGGCACATCTTCAAATTTCTGCCGTGCCAATGCCATTTTTATGGCTTGTAAATTCATACAATGGTCCCCTAAGCCTTCACGTGAAGTTTCGTTGGAAGATGACTCGTTTTCTATTTTTCACGATTTTCGAAACTTTTTGCGGTTCGGGAATTTTTAAAATTTTTTTATAAGGATTTTTGGCCCCAAATTTTGTAGGCATGATCCTTCTATTTTTGTTGGCATGCACAAAAAAATTCAGCTAAAAACTCGAAGTAGAGAAGATTTTGTGACCGTTTGAAAAAAGTGTCCCCATTTCAGACACTTTAACGGCTACTGGTAGCAAACCTGTAAAATCTCAAATGCTCTTTAAGGGGGTGTGAATTCTCAGAGGTTTGATGAGGGATAGGGGGCCAACACAAGGCCAAGTACCAGCACCCATCGCACATCATGTGCGCACACCCCCCCGGCCCCCCTCCCAATCGCCGGAACCCCAATGCCGCCGGTCAGGTTCTCCGGCGGTACTCCGGCGATGCTCCGGCGATGCTCCGGCGATGCTGTCCCGAGTGAAAAAAATGCGGCACCAGCACATGCTGGAGCCAAGCATGGGCACCGTGGCTCAAAATCGAACTTCGGCCAAGGCCTCGACCATCAATGGCACATGATGACGCATGGTGATGGCACATGCATCGACCATCATCGGCATAGGCTGCCCTTCGGTACGGGCACTTGCCTCGACCGCCATCGGCACAAGCTGGGCCCTGGTGTGGGTTGTTGCCTCGATCACAATCGGCACATGCTGAGCCTTGGTGCGGGCGGTTGCCTCGAGCACCATCGGGAGACCCTGGGCCCTGGTGCGGCCGGTTGCCCCGATAACCATCGGCACACGCTGGGCCCTGGGGCGGGCGCTTGCCCCCAGCACCATCGGCACACGCTGGGCCCTGGTACGGGCGGTTGCCCCGAACACCATCGACACAAGCCGGCCCTTGGTGCGGGCTCCTGGCTCGACCACCATCGGCACACGCTGGGCCCTGGTGCGGGCGCTTGCCTCGACCACCATCGGCACACGCTGGGCCCTGGTGCGGGCGCTTGCCTCGACCACCATCGGCACACGCTGGGCCCTGGTGCGGCAGGTTGCCTCGAGCACCATCGGCACACGCTGGGCCCTGGTGCGGCAGGTTGCCTCGAGCACCATCGGCACACGCTGGGCCCTGGTGCGGGCGCTTGCCTCGAGCACCATCGGCACACGCTCGGCCCTGGTGCGGTCGGTTGCCTCGAGCACCATCGGCACACGCTGGGCCCTGGTGCGGCAGGTTGCCTCGACCACCATCGGCACACGCTGGGCCCTGGTGCGGGCGCTTGCCTCGACCACCATCGGCACACGCTCGGCCCTGGTGCGGTCGGTTGCCTCGAGCACCATCGGCACACGCTGGGCCCTGGTGCGGCAGGTTGCCTCGAGCACCATCGGCACACGCTGGGCCCTGGTGCGGGCGCTTGCCTCGACCACCATCGGCACACGCTGGGCCCTGGTGCGGGCGCTTGCCTCGAGCACCATCGGCAGACGCTGGGCCCTGGTGCGGCAGGTTGCCTCGAGCACCATCGGCAGACGCTGGGCCCTGGTGCGGCAGGTTGCCTCGAGCACCATCGGCACACGCTGGGCCCTGGTGCGGTCGGTTGCCTCGAGCACCATCGGCACACGCTGGGCGCTGGTGCGGGAACTTGCCTCGACCACCATCGGCACACGCTGGGCCCTGGTGCGGCAGGTTACCTCGATCACCATCGGCACACGCTGGGCCCTGGTGCGACAGGTTGCCTCGAGCACCATCGGCACACTATCGGCCCTGGTGCGGGCGGTTGCCTCGACCACCATCGGCACACGCTGGGCCTTGGTGCGGGCGGTTGCCTCGAGCACCATCGGCACACGCTGGGCCCTGGTGGGTTTAGGCACATCTTCAAATTTCTGCCGTGCCAATGCCATTTTTATGGCTTGTAAATTCATACAATGGTCCCCTAAGCCTTCACGTGAAGTTTCGTTGGAAGATGACTCGTTTTCTATTTTTCACGATTTTCGAAACTTTTTGCGGTTCGGGAATTTTTAAAATTTTTTTATAAGGATTTTTGGCCCCAAATTTTGTAGGCATGATCCTTCTATTTTTGTTGGCATGCACAAAAAAATTCAGCTAAAAACTCGAAGTAGAGAAGATTTTGTGACCGTTTGAAAAAAGTGTCCCCATTTCAGACACTTTAACGGCTACTGGTAGCAAACCTGTAAAATCTCAAATGCTCTTTAAGGGGGTGTGAATTCTCAGAGGTTTGATGAGGGATAGGGGGCCAACACAAGGCCAAGTACCAGCACCCATCGCACATCATGTGCGCACACCCCCCCGGCCCCCCTCCCAATCGCCGGAACCCCAATGCCGCCGGTCAGGTTCTCCGGCGGTACTCCGGCGATGCTCCGGCGATGCTCCGGCGATGCTGTCCCGAGTGAAAAAAATGCGGCACCAGCACATGCTGGAGCCAAGCATGGGCACCGTGGCTCAAAATCGAACTTCGGCCAAGGCCTCGACCATCAATGGCACATGATGACGCATGGTGATGGCACATGCATCGACCATCATCGGCATAGGCTGCCCTTCGGTACGGGCACTTGCCTCGACCGCCATCGGCACAAGCTGGGCCCTGGTGTGGGTTGTTGCCTCGATCACAATCGGCACATGCTGAGCCTTGGTGCGGGCGGTTGCCTCGAGCACCATCGGGAGACCCTGGGCCCTGGTGCGGCCGGTTGCCCCGATAACCATCGGCACACGCTGGGCCCTGGGGCGGGCGCTTGCCCCCAGCACCATCGGCACACGCTGGGCCCTGGTACGGGCGGTTGCCCCGAACACCATCGACACAAGCCGGCCCTTGGTGCGGGCTCCTGGCTCGACCACCATCGGCACACGCTGGGCCCTGGTGCGGGCGGTTGCCTCGAACACCATCGGCACACGCCGGCCCTTGGTGCGGCCGGTTGCCTCGACCACCATCGGCACACGCTCGGCCTTGGTGAGGGCGCTTGCCTCGACCACCATCGGCACACGCTGCGCCCTGGTGCGGGCGCTTGCCTCGACCACCATCGGCACACGCTCGGCCTTGGTGCGGGCGCTTGCCTCGACCACCATCGGCACACGCTGGGCCCTGGTGAGGGCGCTTGCCTCGACCACCATCGGCACACGCTGGGCCCTGGTGCGGGCGGTTGCCTCGACCACCATCGGCACACGCTGGGCCCTGGTGCGGGCGGTTGCCTCGACCACCATCGGCACACGCTGGGCCCTGGTGCTGGCGGTTGCCTCGACCACCATCGGCACACGCTGGGCCCTGGTGCGGGCGGTTGCCTCGAACACCATCGGCACAAGCCGGCCCTTGGTGCGGGCGGTTGCCTCGAGCACCATCGGCACACGCTGGGCCCTGGTGCGGGCGGTTGCCTCGACCACCATCGGCACACGCTGGGCCCTGGTGCGGACGGTTGCCTCGAGCACCATGGGCACACGCTGGCCCTTGGTGCGGGCTCTTGCCTCGACCACCATCAGCAGAAGATTGCCCCTACGTCGAACACCATCGATACATGCCGGGCCTTGGTGTGGGCACATGCCTCGAGCTGGTGCGGGCGGTTGCCTCGACCACCATCGGCTCACGTTGGCCCTTGTTGCGGGCACATGCCTCGACCACCATCGGCACCTGCGCACCCTCGGTGTGGGATTTGCTTGTTTGGAAAAAGTGTCCCCGTTTCAGACATTTTAACGTCTACTGGTAGCATATCTGTAAAATCTCTAATGCTCTTTAGGGGGTGGTGGTCCGGCACCCCCTCTCCCCCCCCCACGGGGGGAGTAGGTGTGCGCGATGGGCCTCCCATTGCGTGCACCCCGGCCAACGTCCCTCGAACGAAATACAGG
>NW_028322676.1:167500-175000 GCF_047325235.1 Durio zibethinus
CATCGGCACACGCTGGGCCCTGGTGCGGCAGGTTGCCTCGAGCACCATCGGCACACGCTGGGCCCTGGTGCGGGCGCTTGCCTCGAGCACCATCGGCACACGCTCGGCCCTGGTGCGGTCGGTTGCCTCGAGCACCATCGGCACACGCTGGGCCCTGGTGCGGCAGGTTGCCTCGACCACCATCGGCACACGCTGGGCCCTGGTGCGGGCGCTTGCCTCGACCACCATCGGCACACGCTCGGCCCTGGTGCGGTCGGTTGCCTCGAGCACCATCGGCACACGCTGGGCCCTGGTGCGGCAGGTTGCCTCGAGCACCATCGGCACACGCTGGGCCCTGGTGCGGGCGCTTGCCTCGACCACCATCGGCACACGCTGGGCCCTGGTGCGGGCGCTTGCCTCGAGCACCATCGGCAGACGCTGGGCCCTGGTGCGGCAGGTTGCCTCGAGCACCATCGGCAGACGCTGGGCCCTGGTGCGGCAGGTTGCCTCGAGCACCATCGGCACACGCTGGGCCCTGGTGCGGTCGGTTGCCTCGAGCACCATCGGCACACGCTGGGCGCTGGTGCGGGAACTTGCCTCGACCACCATCGGCACACGCTGGGCCCTGGTGCGGCAGGTTACCTCGATCACCATCGGCACACGCTGGGCCCTGGTGCGACAGGTTGCCTCGAGCACCATCGGCACACTATCGGCCCTGGTGCGGGCGGTTGCCTCGACCACCATCGGCACACGCTGGGCCCTGGTGCGGGCGGTTGCCTCGAGCACCATCGGCACACGCTGGGCCCTGGTGGGTTTAGGCACATCTTCAAATTTCTGCCGTGCCAATGCCATTTTTATGGCTTGTAAATTCATACAATGGTCCCCTAAGCCTTCACGTGAAGTTTCGTTGGAAGATGACTCGTTTTCTATTTTTCACGATTTTCGAAACTTTTTGCGGTTCGGGAATTTTTAAAATTTTTTTATAAGGATTTTTGGCCCCAAATTTTGTAGGCATGATCCTTCTATTTTTGTTGGCATGCACAAAAAAATTCAGCTAAAAACTCGAAGTAGAGAAGATTTTGTGACCGTTTGAAAAAAGTGTCCCCATTTCAGACACTTTAACGGCTACTGGTAGCAAACCTGTAAAATCTCAAATGCTCTTTAAGGGGGTGTGAATTCTCAGAGGTTTGATGAGGGATAGGGGGCCAACACAAGGCCAAGTACCAGCACCCATCGCACATCATGTGCGCACACCCCCCCGGCCCCCCTCCCAATCGCCGGAACCCCAATGCCGCCGGTCAGGTTCTCCGGCGGTACTCCGGCGATGCTCCGGCGATGCTCCGGCGATGCTGTCCCGAGTGAAAAAAATGCGGCACCAGCACATGCTGGAGCCAAGCATGGGCACCGTGGCTCAAAATCGAACTTCGGCCAAGGCCTCGACCATCAATGGCACATGATGACGCATGGTGATGGCACATGCATCGACCATCATCGGCATAGGCTGCCCTTCGGTACGGGCACTTGCCTCGACCGCCATCGGCACAAGCTGGGCCCTGGTGTGGGTTGTTGCCTCGATCACAATCGGCACATGCTGAGCCTTGGTGCGGGCGGTTGCCTCGAGCACCATCGGGAGACCCTGGGCCCTGGTGCGGCCGGTTGCCCCGATAACCATCGGCACACGCTGGGCCCTGGGGCGGGCGCTTGCCCCCAGCACCATCGGCACACGCTGGGCCCTGGTACGGGCGGTTGCCCCGAACACCATCGACACAAGCCGGCCCTTGGTGCGGGCTCCTGGCTCGACCACCATCGGCACACGCTGGGCCCTGGTGCGGGCGCTTGCCTCGACCACCATCGGCACACGCTGGGCCCTGGTGCGGGCGCTTGCCTCGACCACCATCGGCACACGCTGGGCCCTGGTGCGGCAGGTTGCCTCGAGCACCATCGGCACACGCTGGGCCCTGGTGCGGCAGGTTGCCTCGAGCACCATCGGCACACGCTGGGCCCTGGTGCGGGCGCTTGCCTCGAGCACCATCGGCACACGCTCGGCCCTGGTGCGGTCGGTTGCCTCGAGCACCATCGGCACACGCTGGGCCCTGGTGCGGCAGGTTGCCTCGACCACCATCGGCACACGCTGGGCCCTGGTGCGGGCGCTTGCCTCGACCACCATCGGCACACGCTCGGCCCTGGTGCGGTCGGTTGCCTCGAGCACCATCGGCACACGCTGGGCCCTGGTGCGGCAGGTTGCCTCGAGCACCATCGGCACACGCTGGGCCCTGGTGCGGGCGCTTGCCTCGACCACCATCGGCACACGCTGGGCCCTGGTGCGGGCGCTTGCCTCGAGCACCATCGGCAGACGCTGGGCCCTGGTGCGGCAGGTTGCCTCGAGCACCATCGGCAGACGCTGGGCCCTGGTGCGGCAGGTTGCCTCGAGCACCATCGGCACACGCTGGGCCCTGGTGCGGTCGGTTGCCTCGAGCACCATCGGCACACGCTGGGCGCTGGTGCGGGAACTTGCCTCGACCACCATCGGCACACGCTGGGCCCTGGTGCGGCAGGTTACCTCGATCACCATCGGCACACGCTGGGCCCTGGTGCGACAGGTTGCCTCGAGCACCATCGGCACACTATCGGCCCTGGTGCGGGCGGTTGCCTCGACCACCATCGGCACACGCTGGGCCTTGGTGCGGGCGGTTGCCTCGAGCACCATCGGCACACGCTGGGCCCTGGTGGGTTTAGGCACATCTTCAAATTTCTGCCGTGCCAATGCCATTTTTATGGCTTGTAAATTCATACAATGGTCCCCTAAGCCTTCACGTGAAGTTTCGTTGGAAGATGACTCGTTTTCTATTTTTCACGATTTTCGAAACTTTTTGCGGTTCGGGAATTTTTAAAATTTTTTTATAAGGATTTTTGGCCCCAAATTTTGTAGGCATGATCCTTCTATTTTTGTTGGCATGCACAAAAAAATTCAGCTAAAAACTCGAAGTAGAGAAGATTTTGTGACCGTTTGAAAAAAGTGTCCCCATTTCAGACACTTTAACGGCTACTGGTAGCAAACCTGTAAAATCTCAAATGCTCTTTAAGGGGGTGTGAATTCTCAGAGGTTTGATGAGGGATAGGGGGCCAACACAAGGCCAAGTACCAGCACCCATCGCACATCATGTGCGCACACCCCCCCGGCCCCCCTCCCAATCGCCGGAACCCCAATGCCGCCGGTCAGGTTCTCCGGCGGTACTCCGGCGATGCTCCGGCGATGCTCCGGCGATGCTGTCCCGAGTGAAAAAAATGCGGCACCAGCACATGCTGGAGCCAAGCATGGGCACCGTGGCTCAAAATCGAACTTCGGCCAAGGCCTCGACCATCAATGGCACATGATGACGCATGGTGATGGCACATGCATCGACCATCATCGGCATAGGCTGCCCTTCGGTACGGGCACTTGCCTCGACCGCCATCGGCACAAGCTGGGCCCTGGTGTGGGTTGTTGCCTCGATCACAATCGGCACATGCTGAGCCTTGGTGCGGGCGGTTGCCTCGAGCACCATCGGGAGACCCTGGGCCCTGGTGCGGCCGGTTGCCCCGATAACCATCGGCACACGCTGGGCCCTGGGGCGGGCGCTTGCCCCCAGCACCATCGGCACACGCTGGGCCCTGGTACGGGCGGTTGCCCCGAACACCATCGACACAAGCCGGCCCTTGGTGCGGGCTCCTGGCTCGACCACCATCGGCACACGCTGGGCCCTGGTGCGGGCGGTTGCCTCGAACACCATCGGCACACGCCGGCCCTTGGTGCGGCCGGTTGCCTCGACCACCATCGGCACACGCTCGGCCTTGGTGAGGGCGCTTGCCTCGACCACCATCGGCACACGCTGCGCCCTGGTGCGGCAGGTTGCCTCGAGCACCATCGGCACACGCTGGGCCCTGGTGCGGGCGCTTGCCTCGAGCACCATCGGCACACGCTCGGCCCTGGTGCGGTCGGTTGCCTCGAGCACCATCGGCACACGCTGGGCCCTGGTGCGGCAGGTTGCCTCGACCACCATCGGCACACGCTGGGCCCTGGTGCGGGCGCTTGCCTCGACCACCATCGGCACACGCTCGGCCCTGGTGCGGTCGGTTGCCTCGAGCACCATCGGCACACGCTGGGCCCTGGTGCGGCAGGTTGCCTCGAGCACCATCGGCACACGCTGGGCCCTGGTGCGGGCGCTTGCCTCGACCACCATCGGCACACGCTGGGCCCTGGTGCGGGCGCTTGCCTCGAGCACCATCGGCAGACGCTGGGCCCTGGTGCGGCAGGTTGCCTCGAGCACCATCGGCAGACGCTGGGCCCTGGTGCGGCAGGTTGCCTCGAGCACCATCGGCACACGCTGGGCCCTGGTGCGGTCGGTTGCCTCGAGCACCATCGGCACACGCTGGGCGCTGGTGCGGGAACTTGCCTCGACCACCATCGGCACACGCTGGGCCCTGGTGCGGCAGGTTACCTCGATCACCATCGGCACACGCTGGGCCCTGGTGCGACAGGTTGCCTCGAGCACCATCGGCACACTATCGGCCCTGGTGCGGGCGGTTGCCTCGACCACCATCGGCACACGCTGGGCCCTGGTGCGGGCGGTTGCCTCGAGCACCATCGGCACACGCTGGGCCCTGGTGGGTTTAGGCACATCTTCAAATTTCTGCCGTGCCAATGCCATTTTTATGGCTTGTAAATTCATACAATGGTCCCCTAAGCCTTCACGTGAAGTTTCGTTGGAAGATGACTCGTTTTCTATTTTTCACGATTTTCGAAACTTTTTGCGGTTCGGGAATTTTTAAAATTTTTTTATAAGGATTTTTGGCCCCAAATTTTGTAGGCATGATCCTTCTATTTTTGTTGGCATGCACAAAAAAATTCAGCTAAAAACTCGAAGTAGAGAAGATTTTGTGACCGTTTGAAAAAAGTGTCCCCATTTCAGACACTTTAACGGCTACTGGTAGCAAACCTGTAAAATCTCAAATGCTCTTTAAGGGGGTGTGAATTCTCAGAGGTTTGATGAGGGATAGGGGGCCAACACAAGGCCAAGTACCAGCACCCATCGCACATCATGTGCGCACACCCCCCCGGCCCCCCTCCCAATCGCCGGAACCCCAATGCCGCCGGTCAGGTTCTCCGGCGGTACTCCGGCGATGCTCCGGCGATGCTCCGGCGATGCTGTCCCGAGTGAAAAAAATGCGGCACCAGCACATGCTGGAGCCAAGCATGGGCACCGTGGCTCAAAATCGAACTTCGGCCAAGGCCTCGACCATCAATGGCACATGATGACGCATGGTGATGGCACATGCATCGACCATCATCGGCATAGGCTGCCCTTCGGTACGGGCACTTGCCTCGACCGCCATCGGCACAAGCTGGGCCCTGGTGTGGGTTGTTGCCTCGATCACAATCGGCACATGCTGAGCCTTGGTGCGGGCGGTTGCCTCGAGCACCATCGGGAGACCCTGGGCCCTGGTGCGGCCGGTTGCCCCGATAACCATCGGCACACGCTGGGCCCTGGGGCGGGCGCTTGCCCCCAGCACCATCGGCACACGCTGGGCCCTGGTACGGGCGGTTGCCCCGAACACCATCGACACAAGCCGGCCCTTGGTGCGGGCTCCTGGCTCGACCACCATCGGCACACGCTGGGCCCTGGTGCGGGCGCTTGCCTCGACCACCATCGGCACACGCTGGGCCCTGGTGCGGGCGCTTGCCTCGACCACCATCGGCACACGCTGGGCCCTGGTGCGGCAGGTTGCCTCGAGCACCATCGGCACACGCTGGGCCCTGGTGCGGCAGGTTGCCTCGAGCACCATCGGCACACGCTGGGCCCTGGTGCGGGCGCTTGCCTCGAGCACCATCGGCACACGCTCGGCCCTGGTGCGGTCGGTTGCCTCGAGCACCATCGGCACACGCTGGGCCCTGGTGCGGCAGGTTGCCTCGACCACCATCGGCACACGCTGGGCCCTGGTGCGGGCGCTTGCCTCGACCACCATCGGCACACGCTCGGCCCTGGTGCGGTCGGTTGCCTCGAGCACCATCGGCACACGCTGGGCCCTGGTGCGGCAGGTTGCCTCGAGCACCATCGGCACACGCTGGGCCCTGGTGCGGGCGCTTGCCTCGACCACCATCGGCACACGCTGGGCCCTGGTGCGGGCGCTTGCCTCGAGCACCATCGGCAGACGCTGGGCCCTGGTGCGGCAGGTTGCCTCGAGCACCATCGGCAGACGCTGGGCCCTGGTGCGGCAGGTTGCCTCGAGCACCATCGGCACACGCTGGGCCCTGGTGCGGTCGGTTGCCTCGAGCACCATCGGCACACGCTGGGCGCTGGTGCGGGAACTTGCCTCGACCACCATCGGCACACGCTGGGCCCTGGTGCGGCAGGTTACCTCGATCACCATCGGCACACGCTGGGCCCTGGTGCGACAGGTTGCCTCGAGCACCATCGGCACACTATCGGCCCTGGTGCGGGCGGTTGCCTCGACCACCATCGGCACACGCTGGGCCTTGGTGCGGGCGGTTGCCTCGAGCACCATCGGCACACGCTGGGCCCTGGTGGGTTTAGGCACATCTTCAAATTTCTGCCGTGCCAATGCCATTTTTATGGCTTGTAAATTCATACAATGGTCCCCTAAGCCTTCACGTGAAGTTTCGTTGGAAGATGACTCGTTTTCTATTTTTCACGATTTTCGAAACTTTTTGCGGTTCGGGAATTTTTAAAATTTTTTTATAAGGATTTTTGGCCCCAAATTTTGTAGGCATGATCCTTCTATTTTTGTTGGCATGCACAAAAAAATTCAGCTAAAAACTCGAAGTAGAGAAGATTTTGTGACCGTTTGAAAAAAGTGTCCCCATTTCAGACACTTTAACGGCTACTGGTAGCAAACCTGTAAAATCTCAAATGCTCTTTAAGGGGGTGTGAATTCTCAGAGGTTTGATGAGGGATAGGGGGCCAACACAAGGCCAAGTACCAGCACCCATCGCACATCATGTGCGCACACCCCCCCGGCCCCCCTCCCAATCGCCGGAACCCCAATGCCGCCGGTCAGGTTCTCCGGCGGTACTCCGGCGATGCTCCGGCGATGCTCCGGCGATGCTGTCCCGAGTGAAAAAAATGCGGCACCAGCACATGCTGGAGCCAAGCATGGGCACCGTGGCTCAAAATCGAACTTCGGCCAAGGCCTCGACCATCAATGGCACATGATGACGCATGGTGATGGCACATGCATCGACCATCATCGGCATAGGCTGCCCTTCGGTACGGGCACTTGCCTCGACCGCCATCGGCACAAGCTGGGCCCTGGTGTGGGTTGTTGCCTCGATCACAATCGGCACATGCTGAGCCTTGGTGCGGGCGGTTGCCTCGAGCACCATCGGGAGACCCTGGGCCCTGGTGCGGCCGGTTGCCCCGATAACCATCGGCACACGCTGGGCCCTGGGGCGGGCGCTTGCCCCCAGCACCATCGGCACACGCTGGGCCCTGGTACGGGCGGTTGCCCCGAACACCATCGACA
>NW_028322676.1:185000-187440 GCF_047325235.1 Durio zibethinus
ATCGGCACACGCTGGGCCCTGGTGCGGGCGCTTGCCTCGACCACCATCGGCACACGCTGGGCCCTGGTGCGGCCGCTTGCCTCGACCACCATCGGCACACGCTGGGCCCTGGTGCGGTCGGTTGCCTCGAGCACCATCGGCACACGCTGGGCCCTGGTGCACCATCGGCACACGCTGGGCCCTGGTGCGGGCGCTTGCCTCGACCACCATCGGCACACGCTGGGCCCTGGTGCGGGCGCTTGCCTCGACCACCATCGGCACACGCTGGGCCCTGGTGCGGCAGGTTGCCTCGAGCACCATCGGCACACGCTGGGCCCTGGTGCGGTCGGTTGCCTCGAGCACCATCGGCACACGCTGGGCCCTGGTGCGGGCGCTTGCCTCGACCACCATCGGCACACGCTGGGCCCTGGTGCGGCAGGTTCCCTCGACGACCATCGGCACACGCTGGGCCCTGGTGCGGCAGGTTGCCTCGAGCACCATCGGCACACGCTGGGCCCTGGTGCGGTCGGTTGCCTCGATCACCATCGGCACACGCTGGGCCCTGGTGCGGGCGGTTGCCTCGACCACCATCGGCACACGCTGGGCCCTGGTGCGGCAGCTTGCCTCGAGCACCATCGGCACACGCTCGGCCCTGGTGCGGTCGGTTGCCTCGAGCACCATCGGCACACGCTGGGCCCTGGTGCGGCACGTTGCCTCGACCACCATCGGCAGCCTCGACCACCATCGGCACACGCTCCGCCCTGGTGCGGCAGGTTGCCTCGACCACCATCGGCACACGCTGGGCCCTGGTGCGGGCGCTTGCCTCGACCACCATCGGCACACGCTCCGCCCTGGTGCGGCAGGTTGCCTCGACCACCATCGGCACACGCTGGGCCCTGGTGCGGGCGGTTGCCTCGACCACCATCGGCACACGCTGGGCCCTGGTGCGGGCGCTTGCCTCGACCACCATCGGCACACGCTGGGCCCTGGTGCGGGCGCTTGCCTCGACCACCATCGGCACACGCTGGGCCCTGGTGCGGCAGGTTGCCTCGAGCACCATCGGCACACGCTGGGCCCTGGTGCGGCAGGTTGCCTCGAGCACCATCGGCACACGCTGGGCCCTGGTGCGGGCGCTTGCCTCGAGCACCATCGGCACACGCTCGGCCCTGGTGCGGTCGGTTGCCTCGAGCACCATCGGCACACGCTGGGCCCTGGTGCGGCAGGTTGCCTCGACCACCATCGGCACACGCTGGGCCCTGGTGCGGGCGCTTGCCTCGACCACCATCGGCACACGCTCGGCCCTGGTGCGGTCGGTTGCCTCGAGCACCATCGGCACACGCTGGGCCCTGGTGCGGCAGGTTGCCTCGAGCACCATCGGCACACGCTGGGCCCTGGTGCGGGCGCTTGCCTCGACCACCATCGGCACACGCTGGGCCCTGGTGCGGGCGCTTGCCTCGAGCACCATCGGCAGACGCTGGGCCCTGGTGCGGCAGGTTGCCTCGAGCACCATCGGCAGACGCTGGGCCTGGTGCGGCAGGTTGCCTCGAGCACCATCGGCACACGCTGGGCCCTGGTGCGGTCGGTTGCCTCGAGCACCATCGGCACACGCTGGGCGCTGGTGCGGGAACTTGCCTCGACCACCATCGGCACACGCTGGGCCCTGGTGCGGCAGGTTACCTCGATCACCATCGGCACACGCTGGGCCCTGGTGCGACAGGTTGCCTCGAGCACCATCGGCACACTATCGGCCCTGGTGCGGGCGGTTGCCTCGACCACCATCGGCACACGCTGGGCCCTGGTGCGGGCGGTTGCCTCGAGCACCATCGGCACACGCTGGGCCCTGGTGGGTTTAGGCACATCTTCAAATTTCTGCCGTGCCAATGCCATTTTTATGGCTTGTAAATTCATACAATGGTCCCCTAAGCCTTCACGTGAAGTTTCGTTGGAAGATGACTCGTTTTCTATTTTTCACGATTTTCGAAACTTTTTGCGGTTCGGGAATTTTTAAAATTTTTTTATAAGGATTTTTGGCCCCAAATTTTGTAGGCATGATCCTTCTATTTTTGTTGGCATGCACAAAAAAATTCAGCTAAAAACTCGAAGTAGAGAAGATTTTGTGACCGTTTGAAAAAAGTGTCCCCATTTCAGACACTTTAACGGCTACTGGTAGCAAACCTGTAAAATCTCAAATGCTCTTTAAGGGGGTGTGAATTCTCAGAGGTTTGATGAGGGATAGGGGGCCAACACAAGGCCAAGTACCAGCACCCATCGCACATCATGTGCGCACACCCCCCCGGCCCCCCCTCCCAATCGCCGGAACCCCAATGCCGCCGGTCAGGTTCTCCGGCGGTACTCCGGCGATGCTGCTCCGGCGATGCTCCGGCGATGCTGTCCCGAGTGAAAAAAATGCGGCACCAGCACATGCTGGAGCCAAGCATGGGCACCGTGGCTCAAAATCGAA
>NW_028322677.1:0-5000 GCF_047325235.1 Durio zibethinus
ATTCATACAATGGTCCCCTAAGCCTTCACGTGAAGTTTCGTTGCAAGATGACTCGTTTTCTATTTTTCACGATTTTCGAAACTTTTTGCGGTTCGTGATTTTTTAGAATTTTTTTAGAAGGAGTTTTGGCCCCAAATTTTGTGGACGTGATCCTTCTATTTTTGTTGGCATGCACAAAAAAATTCAGCTAAAAACTCGAACCGGAGAAGATTTCGCGACCGTTTGAAAAAAGTGTCCCCGTTTCAGACACTTCAACGGCTACTGGCAGCAAACCTGTAAAATCTCAAACGCTCTTTAAGGGGGTGTGAGTTCTCAGAGGTTTGATGAGGGATAGGGGGCCAACACAAGGGCCAAGCACCAGCACCCATCGCACGTCATGTGCGCACACCCCCCCGGCCCCCCTCCCAATCGCCGGAACCCCAATGCCGCCGGTCAGGTTCTCCGGCGGTACTCCGGCGATGCTCCGGCGATGCTCCGGCGATGCTGTCCCGAGTGAAAAAAATGCGGCACCAGCACATGCTGGAGCCAAGCATGGGCACCGTGGCTCAAAATCGAACTTCGGCCAAGGCCTCGACCATCAATGGCACATGATGACGCATGGTGATGGCACATGCATCGACCATCATCGGCATAGGCTGCCCTTCGGTACGGGCACTTGCCTCGACCGCCATCGGCACAAGCTGGGCCCTGGTGTGGGTTGTTGCCTCGATCACCAGCGGCACATGCTGAGCCTTGGTGCGGGCGGTTGCCTCGAGCACCATCGGCAGACCCTGGGCCCTGGTGCGGCCGGTTGCCCCGATAACCATCGGCACACGCTGGGCCCTGGAGCGGCCGGTTGCCTCGATCACCATCGGCAAAAGCTGGGCCCTGGTGCGGGCGCTTGCCTCGACCACCATCGGCACACGCTGGGCACTGGTGCGGGCGCTTGCCTCGACCACCATCGGCACACGCTGGGCCCTGGGGCGGGCGGTTGCCTCGATCACCATCGGCACACGCTGGGCCCTGGTGCGGGCGGTTGCCCCCAGCACCATCGGCACACGTTGGGCCCTGGTGCGGGCGCTTGCCTCGACCACCATCGGCACACGCTGGGCCCTGGTGCGGGCGCTTGCCTCGACCACCATCGGCACACGCTGGGCCCTGGTGCGGCCGCTTGCCTCGACCACCATCGGCACACGCTGGGCCCTGGTGCGGTCGGTTGCCTCGAGCACCATCGGCACACGCTGGGCCCTGGTGCACCATCGGCACACGCTGGGCCCTGGTGCGGGCGCTTGCCTCGACCACCATCGGCACACGCTGGGCCCTGGTGCGGGCGCTTGCCTCGACCACCATCGGCACACGCTGGGCCCTGGTGCGGCAGGTTGCCTCGAGCACCATCGGCACACGCTGGGCCCTGGTGCGGTCGGTTGCCTCGAGCACCATCGGCACACGCTGGGCCCTGGTGCGGGCGCTTGCCTCGACCACCATCGGCACACGCTGGGCCCTGGTGCGGCAGGTTCCCTCGACGACCATCGGCACACGCTGGGCCCTGGTGCGGCAGGTTGCCTCGAGCACCATCGGCACACGCTGGGCCCTGGTGCGGTCGGTTGCCTCGATCACCATCGGCACACGCTGGGCCCTGGTGCGGGCGGTTGCCTCGACCACCATCGGCACACGCTGGGCCCTGGTGCGGCAGCTTGCCTCGAGCACCATCGGCACACGCTCGGCCCTGGTGCGGTCGGTTGCCTCGAGCACCATCGGCACACGCTGGGCCCTGGTGCGGCACGTTGCCTCGACCACCATCGGCAGCCTCGACCACCATCGGCACACGCTCCGCCCTGGTGCGGCAGGTTGCCTCGACCACCATCGGCACACGCTGGGCCCTGGTGCGGGCGCTTGCCTCGACCACCATCGGCACACGCTCCGCCCTGGTGCGGCAGGTTGCCTCGACCACCATCGGCACACGCTGGGCCCTGGTGCGGGCGGTTGCCTCGACCACCATCGGCACACGCTGGGCCCTGGTGCGGGCGCTTGCCTCGACCACCATCGGCACACGCTGGGCCCTGGTGCGGGCGCTTGCCTCGACCACCATCGGCACACGCTGGGCCCTGGTGCGGCAGGTTGCCTCGAGCACCATCGGCACACGCTGGGCCCTGGTGCGGCAGGTTGCCTCGAGCACCATCGGCACACGCTGGGCCCTGGTGCGGGCGCTTGCCTCGAGCACCATCGGCACACGCTCGGCCCTGGTGCGGTCGGTTGCCTCGAGCACCATCGGCACACGCTGGGCCCTGGTGCGGCAGGTTGCCTCGACCACCATCGGCACACGCTGGGCCCTGGTGCGGGCGCTTGCCTCGACCACCATCGGCACACGCTCGGCCCTGGTGCGGTCGGTTGCCTCGAGCACCATCGGCACACGCTGGGCCCTGGTGCGGCAGGTTGCCTCGAGCACCATCGGCACACGCTGGGCCCTGGTGCGGGCGCTTGCCTCGACCACCATCGGCACACGCTGGGCCCTGGTGCGGGCGCTTGCCTCGAGCACCATCGGCAGACGCTGGGCCCTGGTGCGGCAGGTTGCCTCGAGCACCATCGGCAGACGCTGGGCCCTGGTGCGGCAGGTTGCCTCGAGCACCATCGGCACACGCTGGGCCCTGGTGCGGTCGGTTGCCTCGAGCACCATCGGCACACGCTGGGCGCTGGTGCGGGAACTTGCCTCGACCACCATCGGCACACGCTGGGCCCTGGTGCGGCAGGTTACCTCGATCACCATCGGCACACGCTGGGCCCTGGTGCGACAGGTTGCCTCGAGCACCATCGGCACACTATCGGCCCTGGTGCGGGCGGTTGCCTCGACCACCATCGGCACACGCTGGGCCCTGGTGCGGGCGGTTGCCTCGAGCACCATCGGCACACGCTGGGCCCTGGTGGGTTTAGGCACATCTTCAAATTTCTGCCGTGCCAATGCCATTTTTATGGCTTGTAAATTCATACAATGGTCCCCTAAGCCTTCACGTGAAGTTTCGTTGGAAGATGACTCGTTTTCTATTTTTCACGATTTTCGAAACTTTTTGCGGTTCGGGAATTTTTAAAATTTTTTTATAAGGATTTTTGGCCCCAAATTTTGTAGGCATGATCCTTCTATTTTTGTTGGCATGCACAAAAAAATTCAGCTAAAAACTCGAAGTAGAGAAGATTTTGTGACCGTTTGAAAAAAGTGTCCCCATTTCAGACACTTTAACGGCTACTGGTAGCAAACCTGTAAAATCTCAAATGCTCTTTAAGGGGGTGTGAATTCTCAGAGGTTTGATGAGGGATAGGGGGCCAACACAAGGCCAAGTACCAGCACCCATCGCACATCATGTGCGCACACCCCCCCGGCCCCCCTCCCAATCGCCGGAACCCCAATGCCGCCGGTCAGGTTCTCCGGCGGTACTCCGGCGATGCTCCGGCGATGCTCCGGCGATGCTGTCCCGAGTGAAAAAAATGCGGCACCAGCACATGCTGGAGCCAAGCATGGGCACCGTGGCTCAAAATCGAACTTCGGCCAAGGCCTCGACCATCAATGGCACATGATGACGCATGGTGATGGCACATGCATCGACCATCATCGGCATAGGCTGCCCTTCGGTACGGGCACTTGCCTCGACCGCCATCGGCACAAGCTGGGCCCTGGTGTGGGTTGTTGCCTCGATCACAATCGGCACATGCTGAGCCTTGGTGCGGGCGGTTGCCTCGAGCACCATCGGGAGACCCTGGGCCCTGGTGCGGCCGGTTGCCCCGATAACCATCGGCACACGCTGGGCCCTGGGGCGGGCGCTTGCCCCCAGCACCATCGGCACACGCTGGGCCCTGGTACGGGCGGTTGCCCCGAACACCATCGACACAAGCCGGCCCTTGGTGCGGGCTCCTGGCTCGACCACCATCGGCACACGCTGGGCCCTGGTGCGGGCGCTTGCCTCGACCACCATCGGCACACGCTGGGCCCTGGTGCGGGCGCTTGCCTCGACCACCATCGGCACACGCTGGGCCCTGGTGCGGCAGGTTGCCTCGAGCACCATCGGCACACGCTGGGCCCTGGTGCGGCAGGTTGCCTCGAGCACCATCGGCACACGCTGGGCCCTGGTGCGGGCGCTTGCCTCGAGCACCATCGGCACACGCTCGGCCCTGGTGCGGTCGGTTGCCTCGAGCACCATCGGCACACGCTGGGCCCTGGTGCGGCAGGTTGCCTCGACCACCATCGGCACACGCTGGGCCCTGGTGCGGGCGCTTGCCTCGACCACCATCGGCACACGCTCGGCCCTGGTGCGGTCGGTTGCCTCGAGCACCATCGGCACACGCTGGGCCCTGGTGCGGCAGGTTGCCTCGAGCACCATCGGCACACGCTGGGCCCTGGTGCGGGCGCTTGCCTCGACCACCATCGGCACACGCTGGGCCCTGGTGCGGGCGCTTGCCTCGAGCACCATCGGCAGACGCTGGGCCCTGGTGCGGCAGGTTGCCTCGAGCACCATCGGCAGACGCTGGGCCCTGGTGCGGCAGGTTGCCTCGAGCACCATCGGCACACGCTGGGCCCTGGTGCGGTCGGTTGCCTCGAGCACCATCGGCACACGCTGGGCGCTGGTGCGGGAACTTGCCTCGACCACCATCGGCACACGCTGGGCCCTGGTGCGGCAGGTTACCTCGATCACCATCGGCACACGCTGGGCCCTGGTGCGACAGGTTGCCTCGAGCACCATCGGCACACTATCGGCCCTGGTGCGGGCGGTTGCCTCGACCACCATCGGCACACGCTGGGCCTTGGTGCGGGCGGTTGCCTCGAGCACCATCGGCACACGCTGGGCCCTGGTGGGTTTAGGCACATCTTCAAATTTCTGCCGTGCCAATGCCATTTTTATGGCTTGTAAATTCATACAATGGTCCCCTAAGCCTTCACGTGAAGTTTCGTTGGAAGATGACTCGTTTTCTATTTTTCACGATTTTCGAAACTTTTTGCGGTTCGGGAATTTTTAAAATTTTTTTATAAGGATTTT
>NW_028322677.1:15000-20000 GCF_047325235.1 Durio zibethinus
GGGTGTGAGTTCTCAGAGGTTTGATGAGGGATAGGGGGCCAACACAAGGGCCAAGCACCAGCACCCATCGCACGTCATGTGCGCACACCCCCCCGGCCCCCCTCCCAATCGCCGGAACCCCAATGCCGCCGGTCAGGTTCTCCGGCGGTACTCCGGCGATGCTCCGGCGATGCTCCGGCGATGCTGTCCCGAGTGAAAAAAATGCGGCACCAGCACATGCTGGAGCCAAGCATGGGCACCGTGGCTCAAAATCGAACTTCGGCCAAGGCCTCGACCATCAATGGCACATGATGACGCATGGTGATGGCACATGCATCGACCATCATCGGCATAGGCTGCCCTTCGGTACGGGCACTTGCCTCGACCGCCATCGGCACAAGCTGGGCCCTGGTGTGGGTTGTTGCCTCGATCACCAGCGGCACATGCTGAGCCTTGGTGCGGGCGGTTGCCTCGAGCACCATCGGCAGACCCTGGGCCCTGGTGCGGCCGGTTGCCCCGATAACCATCGGCACACGCTGGGCCCTGGAGCGGCCGGTTGCCTCGATCACCATCGGCAAAAGCTGGGCCCTGGTGCGGGCGCTTGCCTCGACCACCATCGGCACACGCTGGGCACTGGTGCGGGCGCTTGCCTCGACCACCATCGGCACACGCTGGGCCCTGGGGCGGGCGGTTGCCTCGATCACCATCGGCACACGCTGGGCCCTGGTGCGGGCGGTTGCCCCCAGCACCATCGGCACACGTTGGGCCCTGGTGCGGGCGCTTGCCTCGACCACCATCGGCACACGCTGGGCCCTGGTGCGGGCGCTTGCCTCGACCACCATCGGCACACGCTGGGCCCTGGTGCGGCCGCTTGCCTCGACCACCATCGGCACACGCTGGGCCCTGGTGCGGTCGGTTGCCTCGAGCACCATCGGCACACGCTGGGCCCTGGTGCACCATCGGCACACGCTGGGCCCTGGTGCGGGCGCTTGCCTCGACCACCATCGGCACACGCTGGGCCCTGGTGCGGGCGCTTGCCTCGACCACCATCGGCACACGCTGGGCCCTGGTGCGGCAGGTTGCCTCGAGCACCATCGGCACACGCTGGGCCCTGGTGCGGTCGGTTGCCTCGAGCACCATCGGCACACGCTGGGCCCTGGTGCGGGCGCTTGCCTCGACCACCATCGGCACACGCTGGGCCCTGGTGCGGCAGGTTCCCTCGACGACCATCGGCACACGCTGGGCCCTGGTGCGGCAGGTTGCCTCGAGCACCATCGGCACACGCTGGGCCCTGGTGCGGTCGGTTGCCTCGATCACCATCGGCACACGCTGGGCCCTGGTGCGGGCGGTTGCCTCGACCACCATCGGCACACGCTGGGCCCTGGTGCGGCAGCTTGCCTCGAGCACCATCGGCACACGCTCGGCCCTGGTGCGGTCGGTTGCCTCGAGCACCATCGGCACACGCTGGGCCCTGGTGCGGCACGTTGCCTCGACCACCATCGGCAGCCTCGACCACCATCGGCACACGCTCCGCCCTGGTGCGGCAGGTTGCCTCGACCACCATCGGCACACGCTGGGCCCTGGTGCGGGCGCTTGCCTCGACCACCATCGGCACACGCTCCGCCCTGGTGCGGCAGGTTGCCTCGACCACCATCGGCACACGCTGGGCCCTGGTGCGGGCGGTTGCCTCGACCACCATCGGCACACGCTGGGCCCTGGTGCGGGCGCTTGCCTCGACCACCATCGGCACACGCTGGGCCCTGGTGCGGGCGCTTGCCTCGACCACCATCGGCACACGCTGGGCCCTGGTGCGGCAGGTTGCCTCGAGCACCATCGGCACACGCTGGGCCCTGGTGCGGCAGGTTGCCTCGAGCACCATCGGCACACGCTGGGCCCTGGTGCGGGCGCTTGCCTCGAGCACCATCGGCACACGCTCGGCCCTGGTGCGGTCGGTTGCCTCGAGCACCATCGGCACACGCTGGGCCCTGGTGCGGCAGGTTGCCTCGACCACCATCGGCACACGCTGGGCCCTGGTGCGGGCGCTTGCCTCGACCACCATCGGCACACGCTCGGCCCTGGTGCGGTCGGTTGCCTCGAGCACCATCGGCACACGCTGGGCCCTGGTGCGGCAGGTTGCCTCGAGCACCATCGGCACACGCTGGGCCCTGGTGCGGGCGCTTGCCTCGACCACCATCGGCACACGCTGGGCCCTGGTGCGGGCGCTTGCCTCGAGCACCATCGGCAGACGCTGGGCCCTGGTGCGGCAGGTTGCCTCGAGCACCATCGGCAGACGCTGGGCCCTGGTGCGGCAGGTTGCCTCGAGCACCATCGGCACACGCTGGGCCCTGGTGCGGTCGGTTGCCTCGAGCACCATCGGCACACGCTGGGCGCTGGTGCGGGAACTTGCCTCGACCACCATCGGCACACGCTGGGCCCTGGTGCGGCAGGTTACCTCGATCACCATCGGCACACGCTGGGCCCTGGTGCGACAGGTTGCCTCGAGCACCATCGGCACACTATCGGCCCAGGTGCGGGCGGTTGCCTCGACCACCATCGGCACACGCTGGGCCCTGGTGCGGGCGGTTGCCTCGAGCACCATCGGCACACGCTGGGCCCTGGTGGGTTTAGGCACATCTTCAAATTTCTGCCGTGCCAATGCCATTTTTATGGCTTGTAAATTCATACAATGGTCCCCTAAGCCTTCACGTGAAGTTTCGTTGGAAGATGACTCGTTTTCTATTTTTCACGATTTTCGAAACTTTTTGCGGTTCGGGAATTTTTAAAATTTTTTTATAAGGATTTTTGGCCCCAAATTTTGTAGGCATGATCCTTCTATTTTTGTTGGCATGCACAAAAAAATTCAGCTAAAAACTCGAAGTAGAGAAGATTTTGTGACCGTTTGAAAAAAGTGTCCCCATTTCAGACACTTTAACGGCTACTGGTAGCAAACCTGTAAAATCTCAAATGCTCTTTAAGGGGGTGTGAATTCTCAGAGGTTTGATGAGGGATAGGGGGCCAACACAAGGCCAAGTACCAGCACCCATCGCACATCATGTGCGCACACCCCCCCGGCCCCCCTCCCAATCGCCGGAACCCCAATGCCGCCGGTCAGGTTCTCCGGCGGTACTCCGGCGATGCTCCGGCGATGCTCCGGCGATGCTGTCCCGAGTGAAAAAAATGCGGCACCAGCACATGCTGGAGCCAAGCATGGGCACCGTGGCTCAAAATCGAACTTCGGCCAAGGCCTCGACCATCAATGGCACATGATGACGCATGGTGATGGCACATGCATCGACCATCATCGGCATAGGCTGCCCTTCGGTACGGGCACTTGCCTCGACCGCCATCGGCACAAGCTGGGCCCTGGTGTGGGTTGTTGCCTCGATCACAATCGGCACATGCTGAGCCTTGGTGCGGGCGGTTGCCTCGAGCACCATCGGGAGACCCTGGGCCCTGGTGCGGCCGGTTGCCCCGATAACCATCGGCACACGCTGGGCCCTGGGGCGGGCGCTTGCCCCCAGCACCATCGGCACACGCTGGGCCCTGGTACGGGCGGTTGCCCCGAACACCATCGACACAAGCCGGCCCTTGGTGCGGGCTCCTGGCTCGACCACCATCGGCACACGCTGGGCCCTGGTGCGGGCGCTTGCCTCGACCACCATCGGCACACGCTGGGCCCTGGTGCGGGCGCTTGCCTCGACCACCATCGGCACACGCTGGGCCCTGGTGCGGCAGGTTGCCTCGAGCACCATCGGCACACGCTGGGCCCTGGTGCGGCAGGTTGCCTCGAGCACCATCGGCACACGCTGGGCCCTGGTGCGGGCGCTTGCCTCGAGCACCATCGGCACACGCTCGGCCCTGGTGCGGTCGGTTGCCTCGAGCACCATCGGCACACGCTGGGCCCTGGTGCGGCAGGTTGCCTCGACCACCATCGGCACACGCTGGGCCCTGGTGCGGGCGCTTGCCTCGACCACCATCGGCACACGCTCGGCCCTGGTGCGGTCGGTTGCCTCGAGCACCATCGGCACACGCTGGGCCCTGGTGCGGCAGGTTGCCTCGAGCACCATCGGCACACGCTGGGCCCTGGTGCGGGCGCTTGCCTCGACCACCATCGGCACACGCTGGGCCCTGGTGCGGGCGCTTGCCTCGAGCACCATCGGCAGACGCTGGGCCCTGGTGCGGCAGGTTGCCTCGAGCACCATCGGCAGACGCTGGGCCCTGGTGCGGCAGGTTGCCTCGAGCACCATCGGCACACGCTGGGCCCTGGTGCGGTCGGTTGCCTCGAGCACCATCGGCACACGCTGGGCGCTGGTGCGGGAACTTGCCTCGACCACCATCGGCACACGCTGGGCCCTGGTGCGGCAGGTTACCTCGATCACCATCGGCACACGCTGGGCCCTGGTGCGACAGGTTGCCTCGAGCACCATCGGCACACTATCGGCCCTGGTGCGGGCGGTTGCCTCGACCACCATCGGCACACGCTGGGCCTTGGTGCGGGCGGTTGCCTCGAGCACCATCGGCACACGCTGGGCCCTGGTGGGTTTAGGCACATCTTCAAATTTCTGCCGTGCCAATGCCATTTTTATGGCTTGTAAATTCATACAATGGTCCCCTAAGCCTTCACGTGAAGTTTCGTTGGAAGATGACTCGTTTTCTATTTTTCACGATTTTCGAAACTTTTTGCGGTTCGGGAATTTTTAAAATTTTTTTATAAGGATTTTTGGCCCCAAATTTTGTAGGCATGATCCTTCTATTTTTGTTGGCATGCACAAAAAAATTCAGCTAAAAACTCGAAGTAGAGAAGATTTTGTGACCGTTTGAAAAAAGTGTCCCCATTTCAGACACTTTAACGGCTACTGGTAGCAAACCTGTAAAATCTCAAATGCTCTTTAAGGGGGTGTGAATTCTCAGAGGTTTGATGAGGGATAGGGGGCCAACACAAGGCCAAGTACCAGCACCCATCGCACATCATGTGCGCACACCCCCCCGGCCCCCCTCCCAATCGCCGGAACCCCAATGCC
>NW_028322677.1:30000-35000 GCF_047325235.1 Durio zibethinus
GTGATGGCACATGCATCGACCATCATCGGCATAGGCTGCCCTTCGGTACGGGCACTTGCCTCGACCGCCATCGGCACAAGCTGGGCCCTGGTGTGGGTTGTTGCCTCGATCACCAGCGGCACATGCTGAGCCTTGGTGCGGGCGGTTGCCTCGAGCACCATCGGCAGACCCTGGGCCCTGGTGCGGCCGGTTGCCCCGATAACCATCGGCACACGCTGGGCCCTGGAGCGGCCGGTTGCCTCGATCACCATCGGCAAAAGCTGGGCCCTGGTGCGGGCGCTTGCCTCGACCACCATCGGCACACGCTGGGCACTGGTGCGGGCGCTTGCCTCGACCACCATCGGCACACGCTGGGCCCTGGGGCGGGCGGTTGCCTCGATCACCATCGGCACACGCTGGGCCCTGGTGCGGGCGGTTGCCCCCAGCACCATCGGCACACGTTGGGCCCTGGTGCGGGCGCTTGCCTCGACCACCATCGGCACACGCTGGGCCCTGGTGCGGGCGCTTGCCTCGACCACCATCGGCACACGCTGGGCCCTGGTGCGGCCGCTTGCCTCGACCACCATCGGCACACGCTGGGCCCTGGTGCGGTCGGTTGCCTCGAGCACCATCGGCACACGCTGGGCCCTGGTGCACCATCGGCACACGCTGGGCCCTGGTGCGGGCGCTTGCCTCGACCACCATCGGCACACGCTGGGCCCTGGTGCGGGCGCTTGCCTCGACCACCATCGGCACACGCTGGGCCCTGGTGCGGCAGGTTGCCTCGAGCACCATCGGCACACGCTGGGCCCTGGTGCGGTCGGTTGCCTCGAGCACCATCGGCACACGCTGGGCCCTGGTGCGGGCGCTTGCCTCGACCACCATCGGCACACGCTGGGCCCTGGTGCGGCAGGTTCCCTCGACGACCATCGGCACACGCTGGGCCCTGGTGCGGCAGGTTGCCTCGAGCACCATCGGCACACGCTGGGCCCTGGTGCGGTCGGTTGCCTCGATCACCATCGGCACACGCTGGGCCCTGGTGCGGGCGGTTGCCTCGACCACCATCGGCACACGCTGGGCCCTGGTGCGGCAGCTTGCCTCGAGCACCATCGGCACACGCTCGGCCCTGGTGCGGTCGGTTGCCTCGAGCACCATCGGCACACGCTGGGCCCTGGTGCGGCACGTTGCCTCGACCACCATCGGCAGCCTCGACCACCATCGGCACACGCTCCGCCCTGGTGCGGCAGGTTGCCTCGACCACCATCGGCACACGCTGGGCCCTGGTGCGGGCGCTTGCCTCGACCACCATCGGCACACGCTCCGCCCTGGTGCGGCAGGTTGCCTCGACCACCATCGGCACACGCTGGGCCCTGGTGCGGGCGGTTGCCTCGACCACCATCGGCACACGCTGGGCCCTGGTGCGGGCGCTTGCCTCGACCACCATCGGCACACGCTGGGCCCTGGTGCGGGCGCTTGCCTCGACCACCATCGGCACACGCTGGGCCCTGGTGCGGCAGGTTGCCTCGAGCACCATCGGCACACGCTGGGCCCTGGTGCGGCAGGTTGCCTCGAGCACCATCGGCACACGCTGGGCCCTGGTGCGGGCGCTTGCCTCGAGCACCATCGGCACACGCTCGGCCCTGGTGCGGTCGGTTGCCTCGAGCACCATCGGCACACGCTGGGCCCTGGTGCGGCAGGTTGCCTCGACCACCATCGGCACACGCTGGGCCCTGGTGCGGGCGCTTGCCTCGACCACCATCGGCACACGCTCGGCCCTGGTGCGGTCGGTTGCCTCGAGCACCATCGGCACACGCTGGGCCCTGGTGCGGCAGGTTGCCTCGAGCACCATCGGCACACGCTGGGCCCTGGTGCGGGCGCTTGCCTCGACCACCATCGGCACACGCTGGGCCCTGGTGCGGGCGCTTGCCTCGAGCACCATCGGCAGACGCTGGGCCCTGGTGCGGCAGGTTGCCTCGAGCACCATCGGCAGACGCTGGGCCCTGGTGCGGCAGGTTGCCTCGAGCACCATCGGCACACGCTGGGCCCTGGTGCGGTCGGTTGCCTCGAGCACCATCGGCACACGCTGGGCGCTGGTGCGGGAACTTGCCTCGACCACCATCGGCACACGCTGGGCCCTGGTGCGGCAGGTTACCTCGATCACCATCGGCACACGCTGGGCCCTGGTGCGACAGGTTGCCTCGAGCACCATCGGCACACTATCGGCCCTGGTGCGGGCGGTTGCCTCGACCACCATCGGCACACGCTGGGCCCTGGTGCGGGCGGTTGCCTCGAGCACCATCGGCACACGCTGGGCCCTGGTGGGTTTAGGCACATCTTCAAATTTCTGCCGTGCCAATGCCATTTTTATGGCTTGTAAATTCATACAATGGTCCCCTAAGCCTTCACGTGAAGTTTCGTTGGAAGATGACTCGTTTTCTATTTTTCACGATTTTCGAAACTTTTTGCGGTTCGGGAATTTTTAAAATTTTTTTATAAGGATTTTTGGCCCCAAATTTTGTAGGCATGATCCTTCTATTTTTGTTGGCATGCACAAAAAAATTCAGCTAAAAACTCGAAGTAGAGAAGATTTTGTGACCGTTTGAAAAAAGTGTCCCCATTTCAGACACTTTAACGGCTACTGGTAGCAAACCTGTAAAATCTCAAATGCTCTTTAAGGGGGTGTGAATTCTCAGAGGTTTGATGAGGGATAGGGGGCCAACACAAGGCCAAGTACCAGCACCCATCGCACATCATGTGCGCACACCCCCCCGGCCCCCCTCCCAATCGCCGGAACCCCAATGCCGCCGGTCAGGTTCTCCGGCGGTACTCCGGCGATGCTCCGGCGATGCTCCGGCGATGCTGTCCCGAGTGAAAAAAATGCGGCACCAGCACATGCTGGAGCCAAGCATGGGCACCGTGGCTCAAAATCGAACTTCGGCCAAGGCCTCGACCATCAATGGCACATGATGACGCATGGTGATGGCACATGCATCGACCATCATCGGCATAGGCTGCCCTTCGGTACGGGCACTTGCCTCGACCGCCATCGGCACAAGCTGGGCCCTGGTGTGGGTTGTTGCCTCGATCACAATCGGCACATGCTGAGCCTTGGTGCGGGCGGTTGCCTCGAGCACCATCGGGAGACCCTGGGCCCTGGTGCGGCCGGTTGCCCCGATAACCATCGGCACACGCTGGGCCCTGGGGCGGGCGCTTGCCCCCAGCACCATCGGCACACGCTGGGCCCTGGTACGGGCGGTTGCCCCGAACACCATCGACACAAGCCGGCCCTTGGTGCGGGCTCCTGGCTCGACCACCATCGGCACACGCTGGGCCCTGGTGCGGGCGCTTGCCTCGACCACCATCGGCACACGCTGGGCCCTGGTGCGGGCGCTTGCCTCGACCACCATCGGCACACGCTGGGCCCTGGTGCGGCAGGTTGCCTCGAGCACCATCGGCACACGCTGGGCCCTGGTGCGGCAGGTTGCCTCGAGCACCATCGGCACACGCTGGGCCCTGGTGCGGGCGCTTGCCTCGAGCACCATCGGCACACGCTCGGCCCTGGTGCGGTCGGTTGCCTCGAGCACCATCGGCACACGCTGGGCCCTGGTGCGGCAGGTTGCCTCGACCACCATCGGCACACGCTGGGCCCTGGTGCGGGCGCTTGCCTCGACCACCATCGGCACACGCTCGGCCCTGGTGCGGTCGGTTGCCTCGAGCACCATCGGCACACGCTGGGCCCTGGTGCGGCAGGTTGCCTCGAGCACCATCGGCACACGCTGGGCCCTGGTGCGGGCGCTTGCCTCGACCACCATCGGCACACGCTGGGCCCTGGTGCGGGCGCTTGCCTCGAGCACCATCGGCAGACGCTGGGCCCTGGTGCGGCAGGTTGCCTCGAGCACCATCGGCAGACGCTGGGCCCTGGTGCGGCAGGTTGCCTCGAGCACCATCGGCACACGCTGGGCCCTGGTGCGGTCGGTTGCCTCGAGCACCATCGGCACACGCTGGGCGCTGGTGCGGGAACTTGCCTCGACCACCATCGGCACACGCTGGGCCCTGGTGCGGCAGGTTACCTCGATCACCATCGGCACACGCTGGGCCCTGGTGCGACAGGTTGCCTCGAGCACCATCGGCACACTATCGGCCCTGGTGCGGGCGGTTGCCTCGACCACCATCGGCACACGCTGGGCCTTGGTGCGGGCGGTTGCCTCGAGCACCATCGGCACACGCTGGGCCCTGGTGGGTTTAGGCACATCTTCAAATTTCTGCCGTGCCAATGCCATTTTTATGGCTTGTAAATTCATACAATGGTCCCCTAAGCCTTCACGTGAAGTTTCGTTGGAAGATGACTCGTTTTCTATTTTTCACGATTTTCGAAACTTTTTGCGGTTCGGGAATTTTTAAAATTTTTTTATAAGGATTTTTGGCCCCAAATTTTGTAGGCATGATCCTTCTATTTTTGTTGGCATGCACAAAAAAATTCAGCTAAAAACTCGAAGTAGAGAAGATTTTGTGACCGTTTGAAAAAAGTGTCCCCATTTCAGACACTTTAACGGCTACTGGTAGCAAACCTGTAAAATCTCAAATGCTCTTTAAGGGGGTGTGAATTCTCAGAGGTTTGATGAGGGATAGGGGGCCAACACAAGGCCAAGTACCAGCACCCATCGCACATCATGTGCGCACACCCCCCCGGCCCCCCTCCCAATCGCCGGAACCCCAATGCCGCCGGTCAGGTTCTCCGGCGGTACTCCGGCGATGCTCCGGCGATGCTCCGGCGATGCTGTCCCGAGTGAAAAAAATGCGGCACCAGCACATGCTGGAGCCAAGCATGGGCACCGTGGCTCAAAATCGAACTTCGGCCAAGGCCTCGACCATCAATGGCACATGATGACGCATGGTGATGGCACATGCATCGACCATCATCGGCATAGGCTGCCCTTCGGTACGGGCACTTGCCTCGACCGCCATCGGCACAAGCTGGGCCCTGGTGTGGGTTGTTGCCTCGATCACAATCGGCACATGCT